>NC_142944.1:42263185-42270685 GCF_046866305.1 Octopus bimaculoides | reverse complement strand
CTTGTACGAAACGTACGTACTGCTATAACCTATTGAATTTTTGTTGCTTAACTTCAAATATATATATATATATATATATATATATATATATATATATATATATATATATATATATATATATATATATATATATATATATATACACGTGTATATATAAACATATATCAGATTAAATACACAACCGAAAGAGCTACTAACAGTTTCATGCTATTATGATACTTGAACTGGTATATTTGTAAAATACGTATCCTAAAGCAATCTGGCTGGCAACAGAACCGTGTCGGCATACGCAAGTAACGTCATCGCGACTGTGTCAACTATCAAGCACAGCAGGGTAATAAGCACTGCTCTAAGTAACCATGATGTCCTAAGTGACTTCTCCAAATGAAGAAGAACTGGGATGAAGATACGAGCAGGGTGGCCAATCTCGTTCAGTAATGGGCAACAGAAAGCTAACCTTGAAAGGTCGGGCAGAGGTAGAGAACACTTCCGTCATATTTTACCTCTTAACTGCTGTGCCTTGTCCTAGTTCATGCATGACCAGACTGTAGCCCCTACTCTTCCGCGTTCTACTTGTCAGGTTTTCCATTTTTTGTCAATACCCGCTGAGTTGAGGGTTGGGCACGCTGCAAATGATGATACGCTGAACTATCTTTGACGACGATCAGTTTGATCACCGTTGTCAAGCTCGTATTCCTACAGCTCGTCTCTTTCATAGAGCTGCAGTCCTGGACGAAATGTAGACCGAGGTATCTGGAATGTCGTCAAGCGCTTTCAGACCTCTACCGGTCGTGTACTGAGGTCAGTGGAAGTTTCTTCATCATAGAACACTACAGAGATTTAGTGGCGGACAAGAAAGTCCTTGCGGAAACTGTGGGCGTTGACAAATTTCAACTGGTTCCCGAGGACTTTTGGGCCAGAACAATAGGTAATTTACAGGAATCTTTGGTCTTGTAATATTACCAAAAGGCATTTCCGGTTCTGGATAACCTCTACAAGTATGGAAACACTGTCAACAGAGCTTGAATTGCTGACATGTAGGTTTATGTCGAATACCTCCGGTCACGTGCAGGACAGAGCTGGCAATCAGCTGAATTCATTAGGAAAATCGTCACTCTGCGTTTATTAGGCCGGAAGGACAAGAAATATTTATCTGCAAGATGATTTTAATGGACCAACTTAATCAGGCCCATATTATTTTTTATATTTGTTTGCATATTCCTTCATGCAGCCCCACATTGTACCGTCCTGTAACTTCCTCGGTCCCACTGAAACCCCCAACTGTTTAATAAAGGAACAGTTATTATTATTATTATTATTATTATTATTATTATTATTATTATTATTATAGGCATTTCGTTCGTTTTTACGCTCTGAGTTCAAATTCCGCCGAGGTCGACTTTGCCTCTCACCCTTTCGGGATCGATAAAATAAGTACCAGCGAAACACTAGGGTCGATATAATCGACTTATTCCTCAGAATTTCAGGTCTTATGCCTTTAGTAGAAAGGATTATTATTATTATTATTATTATTATTATTATTATTATTATTATTATTATTATTATTATTATTATTATTATTATTATTATTATTATTTAGAAAACACGACGTTTTTGTCAAAAACAGATGTATGAAAGTTTCAAAAATAACTACAGCTTTGTAAATTTGTTTGCTTAGTTTTGGTTTTCGCTTTTTGTACAACTTCGTCCTTCGTTTCTCTGTAAGAGCCACTTTTCTACAATAAATAGCACCGCACTAAGATAAATAGATAAATAAATATTTCCTGTATCAGACGTATACATCAGAGCTTCCTACAAATAAATTATAAACAGCAGCGGCTGTAACATATCGCCATTCATTAAGACCAATAATTAACCAATGAGTAAGATCGGAAAACTCATTATTATTGTTCCAAGTATTTTTTCTTTCTTTATATATATATATATATATATATATATATATATATATATATACACATAAATATATATATATGTGCGTGTGTGTGTGTGTGTGTGCGTGTAGCGCCAGAAAGTCCAGACTTATGCCGACACTTTCGATATAAAACATCGAAACTTGGTATGTGAGCATACCAAGAAATCATTTGTATTCATGAATGTCTTTGAGTTTGAGTATCTGTGTATGTATGTATATATAAATATATATACAGGTATACATGTATGTATACATGTTGCTGTGTATATATATATGTATATATACATGTATATATATATATATATATATATATATATATATATATATATATATATATATATATATATATGAATTGATGTATGTGTATGTGTGTAAGCAAGTATGATACAATGTATATATGTATGCATGTGTATGTACGAATGAACATATTTATGTGAGGATGTTTGTGTATGTGGACTCATGTGGAATATGAGTATAGGCATTAGATGTTGTGACACACACACACGCGCACGTTATTAGCAATTGAAGATTCTTGAAACCAAATTCTAAGATAATTCAGACATCCCCGAACATCAAAGGTGGTAAGAAGCATAACAATGCATATACAAACAAACATTCGTTCGCTAACACATTGAAAAATAAACTGTTGTTAATATTTTATTGGCTACCAAAAAGACAGGAGGTTATCGCCCATTTATATATTCAAACGTCATACACCGAACACATGTCATACTCAAATATGCACAAGCAAATAAACACGTTATGTTTCATGTTTTTGGTACCATAAATCTGCAGTACCATAAATATCATGTGTGGAAGTTGGCACCGCTTAGAAATACTTCATCATGTGAGCTACGCATGATCTTTCATTAAAGACCAACCATTTGAAGTGGAACAAAGTGGAACAAGATGGGGAAATACGATGACCTTCTGAAAGAACTAACAAAGGTGGGGCAGTGGTGTAACTAGAGTGTGTGCCGCCCAGGGTGACTCTCCAGTTTGCCGCTGTCGGACCTCCTCAAAAATATATATTGCAGAGTGACTATATCGATTGTTGCATTTAACTGTGTGTAGCGTCAGTGTCCCGACATTAAAACCACTCTTATTTGACTTCAATACAGCCGATACAAGTTTATAACCTAGAGCTAACCCAAAAGTGGTGCCGCCTCATAAAAAGTGCCGCCCGGGGTGGACCACTCCTCAACGATCCTCTAGCTACGCTAGTGAAGTGGGTTACCATTACACAGTAGAGGCGGTGGAGGCTGGCGCACGAAAATTTATCGCAGTTTCCATGTATTAACTACTATGACATATCGGAATCAATGAACGTAATAGAATATCGACGATGAAACGCTTGTCAGACACCGCAGAGAAGGACATGCAGCTATGAGCGAAAATAATGATAGACGAAACTAAAAATTAATACTGCAATCCGTTAAACATAGGAGAAAGAGGAACTAGTTCGAAACAGTGCAAGTCCAAGCGGTGGTCCTTGTATCCAAGCAGTAAATATCACACAAAGATACCGGAGTACAGAGGACATTTAGGGGTCACGAGCTGGTGAGGGTAGGGGGCGACCTTAGTGTGTCAGAAACTTACGGGTCGAAACACTTGTTTAACTGGAGTTCTTCCTCTGAAAACTCTTGCAGCTGTCCTCTCGTCCCGTAGGGAGTTTCCTCTTGTTACATGTACATACATCAATGTCTTTTTTTCTTTTGATCTTTTTTTTTTACTTGTTTTAGTCATTAGACCGCGGCCACGCTGGGGCACACCACCTCGAAGAATTTTAGTCGAACCAATCGACCCCAGTACTTTTTAAAGTCTGATACTTATTTTATCTTACCCTTTAGCCGAACTGCAAAGTTACGGGATCGTAAACACACCAACACCAGTTATCAAGCGGTGATGAGGGACAAATACAGATACCAGCACACAAACACACGTACATACAGACAGACACACACACACACACGCCTATGCGACAGGCTTTTTCTGTGTCCGTCTACCAAATCCACTCACAAGACTTTGGTCGGCCCGAGAAGACAAACACCAAAGGAGCCACGCAGTGGGACTGAACCCGTTACCATGTGATTGAAAAAGAAACTTCTTACCGCACAGACACGCCTATGTGAAATCATATCTAAAATTAAAATAACTTTGAATTGACCCATCCAGTAATAAATACTAACAGTAATCTTTCTCAATTTTTACACTGCGCTGGGCTAGTAAAGCCGAAAATTCGAAGTCTCTGTCAGCATATATTGCATTATATACAAGAGGGAGAATATAATTCTTAAATGTACCAATGTCAGGTGGAGCAGAATGTATAAATGTTATAACATTTATAACAATTTAAAATGTTTTAATCACTCCAGCAATGATGAGCATAACAGACTTGTATGTGTATGTGTTGTATAGAATGTATGTTGAATATTTGCAATTGTGTGTACGTTGCGGTGTGTGACGATTTTGCTGATGTAATCTTATATAGAAATCTTGTTTCTATTTAATTACTGTTTTAATTAGTGCCTTTAATTAGTAAGTGGCGAAAGTGCGTAACCCAGTGGTGAGTGGTGGGATCCCAATCGTAAGGTCGAGTGATCGATTTCTGGATTAGACGTGCATTGCATCGTTGATCAAAGCGTATCATTTAACGTAGTTCCATTTTGTTCAATTAAAATATGGGCGGTGCCCACCACCTCCTTTTCCCTCCCTTCAGTTGTCACATCTTCGAAAATCCACCGGATCTTATGTAGCCGAGAGACCGTATGTCTTTTCGTGACTATAGCATTTAGCGAAGACATAGTAGATGCCGTGTGTATGTATATATATATATATATATATATATATATATATATATATATATATATATATATATATATATATAATATTAGGATAAAAACTTTATAAGAATTTATCAAATAGCGTGAAAAAACCTCATAAGGAAAAAAAAAACCCATCATTTTTTTCCATAAATATATATAATTTAATTTATTTAATTTATATATATATATAGATATATATATATATATGTATATATATATATATATATATATATATATATATATATATATATATATATATATATATATATATATATATATATATATATATATATGCGTATGTATGTATGTATAATCAGAATCGGAACTTTAAACAGTGCCGGATCCGAAGAACTTCTCTCTACTCGAGAGCCTGTCTCTACCCGAGGGCCTGTTTCTACTCGAGGGCCTGTCTCTACCCGAGGGTCTGTCTCTACTCGAGGGCCTGTCTCTGCTCGTGGGCCTGTCTCTACTCGATTACTGGATCAGCTTGAAATATCTGTCAAGATTCTTTCAAACGTTACTATACTAACTTGAAATGGCGGAGAGCGGAGACAATAGATGATACAGCTCCAGAACAAAAACTGAAAACTGCATGGATGTTCATGGATGAAACATTGTTAGTGCAGGTTCTACTCAAAGGCAAGATAAGGATAACCAACAGTAATAACAACAGCAACAACAAAAGCAGCTATGGAAAACCGATCTGAAGTAACGAGAACATCTACTTGATGAGGTCACCAGTAATGTTCAAAGGACACAGACAATTCTGCTGATTGATTATTTTTGATTGATTGATTGTTCGAACACTAAGACAAGAAACTGGTTAATTAATTTTTTTTAATTAGCTAACTAGTCGACTAATAAAACGAAGCGACATATAACAAGTACTATTGTGTGTGTGTGTGTGTGTGTGTGTGCGTGTGTGTGTGTGCTTGTGTTTATTGGCAAAATGACGCTCTCAGGACAGAGCATCGTCTGCTTGAAGACTGGATTTCATATAAAAAGTTCTATAAAGTAAATACAAAAACAAACAAAATCAAAATTTATAGTAAAAATTTATGAATCCTTGAAACTTACACCATTACCATTTCTTTTATTTGCTGTTATTATACATGCAGGGCGACGAAACTGTCCTGCTGGCAATCGTTCAGTGTCCGTGCATAACAGATTTGTGGGCTTGTGTTGAGCCCACGTCTCGTGTAAGACGAATCCAGTTGTCCGCTGAGCATATATTGCAGATCTTTTAGATATGCATCTTTCCTTAGCAGAGAAAGAAGACAGATCTTAGTATATATATATATATATATATATATATATATATATATATATATATATATATATATATATATATATATATATATATATATATATACATACCCAGGTTTATACCTCAATTTTTTAAGAGGGGGTAGCTATAAGACACATACCAGGCGTTCCATTTATTTCCCAGCTCAAAAAAGTGAGCCCCGTTTTATGCACGGGTCAAGGCATAGAATGCAACCCCAAATATCAGCAGCGGGGCCCGACAGCATATGCTGGTTTAATCCTCGCCACGTCATGCTGGTTCCGTACCCCTTTGAGCAACATCAAATTTACCCATCTGTCCACAAATACTCTCCAAGCTTTCTTATCATTCATAAACTCTCTTGCCTCTCTCACTCCAACACCTCGAACCATCAAAGCCTTCCTCACTCCATCCATCCACACAAACCAAGGTTTCCTTCTGATTCTGCTGCCTATAACTTCTGCCTTCATCACCCTCCTTACCATCTGCTCCTCATCCATCCTCTCCATGTGGCCAAACCATCTCAAAATTTGTCTTCATGTTCGCCTTTGCACCTCCTCATTCCTCATCGTGTCTATCCGTGTCGCACCAATCATAGCCCTCAAAATCTCATCTCAAACACATCTAGTTTCCTCCTTTCTGCCTCTCTCAGCCTCCAAGTCTCTGCACCATATCACATTGTCGGCACAATCACGCCCTCATACACACCTCTTTCTATGTTCATATTCAACCTCTTATCTCTCAGCATGTCTTTCACAACTCCCAGTATCTTACTACCCTCCCTCACTCTATATCTCACTTCCTTAGCTACTCACCCCCTCTGCAATCCAAGATACTTAAAAACACTCACCTTCTCTAACATCTGCACCATTTATACTCACATCCATCCTACCAGCCCTTCCATCTCTTAAACATCTCATCACCTTACTCTCAACTACATTCACTTTCAGTTTCCTCCTCTCACACACTCTTCCAAACACTACCACCAGTCTCCTCAGTTGCTCTTCTGAATCCACCACCAGTACTGTATCATCAGCAAATAACAACTGACTCACCTGCCATTTCTCTCCATTTTCTCTCACCGAGGGTTCTAGCATTTACCTCTCTCACTACATCAACCACGGTGGCATCACACAACCCTGTCTTAACCCTACCATCACATAAGACCACTCACCTTAAAGCACTCCATAAAAACTCTGAACAGCTCTCAAAAATCTACCATCTACTCCATACAACCGCAACACCAGCCACATGGCATCCCTAATCACATGGTCATATGCCTTCTCACACATCTGTCTTACTACAAATATTTGATCTGCACGCCCTCTTCCACTCCTAAAACCACACTGCTCCTCCCCTAGTACACTCTCTGTCTGGTTCCTCACCCTTAGTGGCTATGGAAAAAAGTTTGAAGACAGGCACTTTCCTATCTGGTCAAGCCCTCATCAATTTCTTCA
>NC_142944.1:42220685-42255685 GCF_046866305.1 Octopus bimaculoides | reverse complement strand
ACACACATACGTACACATACACACACATATATATACATTATATATATGATATATATATATAAACATACACACACACACACACACACACACACACACACATACACATATATATAAAGTGATGGTTGGTTGCCAACTTACACTGTTTCCAGTTGGCTATGTGACACAAGCGTACTGTCCTTGTGTTTCCAAACAGGGGAGATAAGCACCTCCACCCAGCAAAGCCAGCATCCAGAGATTATATATATATATATTTCAGTGTATACGTGTGTATAGTATGTATATATTCAATATGTTAGGTGTGTATATAATTCTCATTTCACAAAATACACTCCTGAGTATATTGTAAAGAAAGTTTCTTGCCCACGTTACCGCCTAGTAATATCGAACTATGAACCAACCTGTTACTAAGATGTTCTGATTTCTAATATTATTATTATTATTCATATTTTATCAATGTCCATATTTATTATCTTAAGAAATTTCATTTTGTTAATTTTCAAATAGTTTTAAATCGTTAAAGTTGATTTAATCATTAAATTTAGACGAGCATAAGAGTCCTCTCTCTCTCTCTCTCTTTCTCTTTCTCCCCCTTCTCTCTCTCATTTCTCTCCGTCTCTCCTTATCTCTCTTTATGTACTATTTCGAGAAATATTTCATCACGAAACATAAATAAGTCAATGAATAAAGAAATAAATAAGGAAATGATGATTCTATCTCGACCAAATATAATGCATGCTTGAAGAACGAACTAGTCTGGCTTGTTTGGGAGGCTTTAGGGTACATTATTGGTTCAATATTGGATGTGAGTTTGCTAGGATGTAACGGATAATGCATGTGTATAATTATTTGTGTATAGATGTAAATTTAGCTTTGTGTGTTTATAGACGGATGGACATGTATAGGTTAGTAGATGGCGCTGCGAATGGTTTGATTAATGTGTGTCTTCTTGACATGCGTGATGGGGTGGCGATGGAATGATGGATAAATTGGATGGATGGATGGATGGATAGATGGACGGACGGACGGAAAGGACAATGAATGGAAGTAAAAGCGAAATGGATGGATTGATCGACTCCCTGCAATTGATTAATGAATGGTGTAAATGGATGAATAGAGGAATTGATGGATAGATTGACGGATTGATTGATTGATAGATGGACGGATGGATGTGTGCATTCATAGCTGGATGGATTAAAATATGGTTGAAGAGAATAATATATAGCCGAGATCGCGGTCTTGCGAAAATTTGAAAACTATTCATTTTCCTCCTCCCCTTCGATTCTTCTTTTTCTTCTTCAATCTTTCTTCTTCTTCTTCTTCTTCTTCTTCTTCTTCTTCTTCTTCTTCTTTTTCTTCTTCTTCTTCTTTTTTTCTTTCTTTCTTTCTTTCTTTCTTTCTTTCTTTCTTCTTCTTCTTCTTCTTCTTTCTTTCTTCTTCTTCTTCTTCTTTCTTTCTTTCTTTCTTATTTTCTTCTTCTTCTTCTTCTTCTTCTTCTTCTTCTTCTTCTTCTTCTTCTTCTTCTTCTTCTTCTTCCCCCTCCCCTACCCCCTCTTCCTCATGTATTTGCTGTCAAGATGTCTTTCAAGGAAGCTAGAAGAGTTTGGGTAATTTACTACCAACAAACTGATTGGGTTTTTTTTTCCGTTTCGTTTATACAAAGCGAGACAACATGAGCTTTTTTGGAATTTACTCTTGTTTCTTTTCGGCCATTTGGAAATAATAGTTTTCACACAATAACAAAAACAACAACAAATCCCTCTCCAACAAGCAGAAAAATTTAAGATATTAAAAAAAAAAAAAAAAAGAAACTTGCAGCAAAATAAATGGGGAAACAATTCCTGATATTTTCGTCAAGTAGTAATAATATAGACGAAATAGAACAAAAATTCACATTTATTGACATGAGAACAATCAACCCCGACCTTCAAACACACACACACACACAGAAATATTTCAACAAATATAAGCATGAATATTTCGTTCCGTAACGTCTCTGTTATCAAAATACTAATCATGAACGAAACTTCAGAGCGAAAACGGAAAAAAAAAATACAAATACATATATTAATCTTTTCTTTTACTCTTTTATATGTTTCAGTCATTTGAGATGGAAGGCAGATTTTTCTCTATTTAGTGACTGTGGTGAATGTGGTTGCGCGGTGGACCCGTCTGAGAAGTTTGAAGGCCGGCTATCTGGTCAAGCTCACATCAATTTCTACAAATATCACTTGAAGAGGATGGTAATGGTAGAGAAGGTGCTACCTTATTATTATTATTATTATTATTATTATCATTGTTGTTGTTGTTGTTGTTGTTGTTGTTGTTATTATTATTATTATTATTATTATTATAATTAGTCAAGACGAAGAGTGCGATTTTAGATGTTTTATTTTTTGAACAACATTTCGACAGAACGTCTGTCTTTCTCAAGTTCAAACCAAAAGGTGATTGAAAATTCAAAATTTCAGAAACCAAACGTAAACTATGAACGTTAGTAAACAGCGTCCATACGTTGATGGAATGACATCATCAGTTTTTGTCAGGTTTTTAACCTGCATGGTTTGGAGCACAGATGGCAAACGAAAGCTGTCACTTACTTTATGTTTCCCAGAGGTCAGGTTTGCCCACCGCCGTAGCACTTTCAGGAAATGGAAAGAGGAATAAGGTCACTAAAGGCAGCGAGCTGGCAGAATCGTTAGCACGCCGGACGAAATGCTTAGCGGTCTTTCATCTGCCGTTACGTTCTGAGTTCAAATTCCGCCGAGATCGACTTTGCCTTTCATCCGTTCGGAGTCGATTAAATAAGTACCAGTTACACACTGGGGTCGATACAATCGACTTAATCCGTTTGTCTCTCCTTGTTTGTCCCCTCTCTGTGTAGCCCCTTGTGGGAAATAAAGAAATAAGAATAAGGTCACCATAAAGACACATCTGTATGTCTTTAGATTATAGTGATTAGCACTTATACAACACTAGTACCATCCTCTGAGTTCCCGTGATTAGTACGTAGTGACAAGCTGAAGCGTAACGTCCAGAATCATGCGAAACCGTAGGTTTTACATTAGAGTGATCCTCTCCTAGAAACATGCTCCGTGACAACAGCTAGGGGTTCCTCACGCCAGGCGGTGTTACTGCGCGCTCTGTCACAAGTCTTTTGCGTCCTGCATTCAGACTGATTGCCATCACATATGCTAGTTAACTCATAGCAGGGACTCTTGACAGGTGACATAACTCCAGGATGGAGAAAGACTTGCGAACAATGGTAGATAAGAAACAGTTCAACACCCCCCTCAATGCCTGGGAACTCACGAAACAACATAGTATTGGATGCACAAACACAGATTCACGCACACACACACACACACACACACACACACACACACACACACGCATAGGTGTGTGTATGTACCTGTACACACACACACACACATATATATATATATATATATATATATATATATATATATATATGTGAATATCTGTGTATATATGCTTATGTTTACATATATACATGTGTGTGTGTGTGTGTGTGTGTATGATTATGATAAATTATTGAAGCAGCGGTGAGCTGGAGGAACTGTAAATACGATAACATAGGAATGTTTATGAAACAGGGATTCAGTCCGCGATCTGTCGAGGGCGTCCCGTGGTTTAACGACAGGATCTATTTACACAGCGAAACTAAATGTATATTTATTAAACATTCGTTTGTGAACTAATAGCAACACGCACGCACGTACAGACACATAGAAACATGTATATATATATATATATATATATATATATATATATATATATATATATATATATATATATATATATATATATATAACTGACTAAATGTGACTAGGGTGTTAAGAAACACCTACATTGCTAGAAACACGAGCTATAATGTTTTAATGCTGTAGTTAACGAACATAAATGAAAACATACACCAACAGGGACCTTAATTGTCCGAAAAATGCCGATCTTGGCTTTCTTCAGCTTGCTTTTCTATTCGTATAATTAATGGATAGTTTAGCGAATAAACCCTCGTAATGATATTTCTTTTATAGATCTTTCCAACATATAGAAGCAAGACAAATGCGAAATTTCGCATTTGTCTTGCTTCTATATGTTGTTTCCCTGACGATGAATATATGTGCAATTCCAGCAGCTCTTACTTCTTTGGAGCAGGGTGCACATATATTTTGAAACATATGTAGGAATTAAAGGAACTTTTATTTATATGCGTTTTGCTCCATTTATTGTTATTATTCATATGTATATATGTATGTATATGTGTATATATGTATATATAGTATATATATATGTATATATATGTATATATATATATATGTATATTTATATATGTATATATATATATATATATGTATATATATGTGTATATATATATATATATATATGTATATATATATGTATATATATACGCATGTATATATATATATATGTATACACATATATATGTGTATATATATATATATATATATATATATATATATATAGGTGAGAAAGTTGGTATGTGAAAGCACGTGGTTGGATGTATAAAAGATAATAAGAGTGAAAAAACTACAGAAGGCTTGTGTTACATGGTTAAAGTATATATTTAAATTATGTCAGAAAAATGTTATAAAATCTTTATGGTATATAAACATTGTATTTTGAGAAATAACCGGTTTCGTGTTGTCTTTTCAAATTTCTCAAAATACAATGTTTATATACCAAAAAGATTTTATAACATTTTTCTGACATAATTTAAATATATACTTTAACCATGTAACACAAGCCTTCTGTAGTTTTTTCACTCTTATTATCTTTTATATATATATATATCTTGATTATCGAAACTGGTGAACATTTCTCCCGTTTTTTTCCGTCCTTGTATTCGTATACATTCGCTGCTTTCTTCCAAGGAATCTAATGCTCTTAGCTTAGTTTTTCCTTGGAGCTGGCCATATTGGAGCAATCTCGAGTATAATCAGCCGAAATTGCAAAGATAATCTGGAACTCGACTGAAGAAAGAAAACTCCGAATGACACGTTCTTGTTTTCTTTGTATCCTCTGTGTGCATGTTTTGTTTTCCCCTTTTTTGTATCACTTGTCTGGATGTTTTGTGTTCTTGTCCCATTCTTGCAGGCCGGTCCCTAACAAAGTGACAAAACTCTTTTCTTTAAATCAAGACTGAATTTGCCTTTTAAATTTATATGAATTGGTTAGCATGTGTGTGTGTGTATATATATATATATATATATATATATATATATATATATATATATATATATATATATATATATATAAGAATTTGAGGATTGGAGAAAACGCATGTTATAATTGCATACTTTATTCCTACATATGTTTCAAAGGATTACAACCTGTGTGATCCATAGGGATCTTTGATATTAAAATTGTAACCTTCTCATCAGGGAAAGCATGGGAATCATCTTAAACGTAAGGCAATATGACCGATTATGAAAACAATAGATGGATAAGGTTATGACTTGATTCATTCGAAAAAAACCGTTAGAGAATTGGACGCTGCCGGAAGTGGGTTGGACAACACATACCAATCAATGTGTAAGAGCGTACATGCATACATAAATACACATACACAAACACACACATATACATGCATACTGATACACACACACACATATACATGCATATATGCGCATATACACATACATACACATGTGCACCCGTATATACATATGTATACATATATATACACATATATATACACACACACACACATATATACATATACACACACTCATACGTCCACATTTATACATATGCACATACGTACCTACGCATATACAAATATACACGTGTGTGCGTGTCCCCATATACACACATGTATCCATCTACATATACACACATGTATAAATAGAAATATATTCATGCACATACACATAGCTATACATCTACGCCTATTACCTAATCAAATAAACAGATTCGTATATTCATATACATACATGAATATATACGCAAACACACGTATGCACATACATACATACATACAAATACATATACATATACATATATACATATATACATATATATATACACATATATATATATGTGTACATATAAAAGAAAAATAACTCAAGTGTTTTATATATACATACATACACACGCCCACATACATACATCCACATATCCATATATGTGTGTGTGCATGCATACATATACATATACACACACATACATGTACATACATATATATTTTTTTGTGCACACACACACATACACATATATACACATACACACATGTGCACATACATATACATACATAAACACACATACACGCATACATACATAAATATCTACACACACATATACATATAGAAATATGGATTTACATACAGAACTTAATAACGTATATATATATATGGTTTTATACAAATATATACACAATTATACATGCTTACATTGGTTTCTATTAACCCATTTATTCTATCAGAAGAATTTTTATTCATTAAGATAGAAGAAATACACATAATTATATATATATATATATATATATATATATATATATATATATATATATATATATATATACATACATATATATATATATATATATATATATATATATATATATATATATATATATATATATATATATATATATATATATATATATATATATATATATATATATATATATATATATATATATATATATATATATATATATATATATATATATATATATATATATATATATATATATATATATATATATATATATATATATATATATATATATATATATATATATATATATATATATATATATATATATATATATATATATATATGTGCGTATACCCTTGCTTGTGGAGGCGCAATGGCCCAGTGGTTAGGGCAGCGGACTCGCGGTCATAGGATCGCGGTTTCGATTCCCAGACCGGGCGTTGTGAGTGTTTATTGAGCGAAAACACCTAAAGCTCCACGAGGCTCCGGCAGGGGATGGTAGTGAACCCTGCTGTACTCTTCCACCACAACTTTCTCTCACTCTTACTTCCTGTTTCTGTTGTGCTTGTAATTCAAAGGGTCAGCCTTGTGTCACTGTGTCACGCTGAATATCCCCGAGAACTACATTAAGGGTACACGTGTCTGTGGAGTGCTCAGCCACTTGCACGTTAAGTACACGAGCAGGCTGTTCCGTTGATCGCATCAACTGGAACCCTCGACGTCGTAAGCGACGGAGTGCCAGCAAGGTATACCCTTGCTTATACGAATGCATCTGGAAAACTTGCACCCGTTGTCATTCATGCCACAATAAAATACATGTGTGGACTGTTTATGTGCGTATTGTTTTTTTATGAAAACGTAATTGAATGCACATGTTCACCCAGAAGCCTCAAATTGAGAATACCCGAAACGTTTTAAATACTGTCACTGTATCTCTGATCGATTGTATAAGGAGAATACGAATCATTCAAATCTTTTCTTTGATGGAGAACGCAAACATTTCAAAGCTTCTTTCTGTTCGGATTTGTTGTTACGTGTGTCAGTGCACCTGTACGAAGGTAACGTCCAAATCTTAAAAACCCTCGCTCCAATATAATGAGCATCTGACCTTATATGTAGACGAGTATGAGTGTGACACAGTAAATGCATCTATGTACGTATGTATACGTGTCTGTATATACTTATATATGTATGCATGTATGTGTATAGAAATTCATACATGAGTACATATACACACGTAGAAAGAAGCACGCACGCGCACATACTCTCACACACGTGCACACATACACACATCTATCTATCTATTTACCTATCTATCCTTCTATCTATCTGACTGTCTATTTGTCTGTCTATCTGTCTGTCTTATACAGCTTTATATATGTATGTATAGAGATAGATAAATAGATAATATTCATACATATATATATTTCATCTTTTTTTTTCTTGTTTCATTCATTTGACTCTGGCCATGTTGGGGCACCGCGTTTAAAGGTCTTAGTCGAAGAGATCGACTCCAATACTTCTTTAAATCCTGGTTGTTTTTTCTATCTGTCTCTTTTTACGGAACTGTTAAGTTACGGAGACATAAAAAAGCCCAACACCGTTTGATTATACATACATACATACATACATACATACATACATACATACATACATACATATATATATATTACTCTATTACTCTATTACTTGTTTCAGTCATTTGACTGCGGCCATGCTGGAGCACCGCCTTTAGTCGAGCATATCGACCCCGGGACTTATTCTTTGTAAGCCTAGTACTTATTCTATCGGTCTCTTTTTGCCGAACCGCTAAGTTACGGGGACATAAACACACCAGCATCTGTTGTCAAGCAATGCTAGGGGGACAAACACAGACACACACACACACACACACACACACACACATATATATACATATATACGACGGGCTTCTTTCAGTTTCCGTCTACCAAATCCACTCACAAGGCTTTGGTCGGCCCGAGGCTATAGTAGAAGACACTTGCCCAAGATGCCACGCAGTGGGACTGAACCCGGGACCATGTGGCTGGTAAGCAAGCTACTTACCACACAGCCACTCCATATATATATATATATATATATATATATATATATATATATATATATATATATATATATATATATATATATATATATATATATATATATATATATATATATTTATAGGGAGAATTCACAAAAAACAAAAAAACAAAAGGCGAAGATAGGTGGTGTATAAAACAAACAGATGTATTAGTATAACGCTCGCGAAGTGAAAAAGTCTTTAACGTTTCGAGCCTACGCTCTTCCACAGAAAGGAACACAGAAAGAAAAAAATGTGTGTAGTGGTTAGCGATCTGTCATGGCGAATATATATATATATATATGTCTGGTCTTCGAAACGTCTAGATAGAATAGAGACAGCTGATGAAGGGATATTCCAAGGGGCTTTCCGTTTTCCTATGTGTTCGTTCCGTTGTCTGTAGTTTATTGTTCTAACGTCCTGTACCCTGATATGCATGTATATACACATGTAGATGTAAGTATGTACATATATGTGTGTATACATGTATATATATTCTTTGTATTATATATATATATATATATATATATATATATATATATATATATATATATATATATATATATATATATATATATATGTCTATATATATAAGTGGTTTCTTACAGTTTTTCTCAATCAAAGCCACTCACGAGGCTTTGGTCTTTCAACTATAGTAGATGGCATAGTACCAAGGTGCCACGCAGTTAGACTGAACCCGGAAGCAAAACGCTACAGACAGACAAACATATAAGATAGCTGAATAGATATTCACCTTCCCTTTACATACATACATACATATATGTATTTCTGTGAATATATGCGTTTGTGTTTTTGCCTTTAAATACATTCAAACTCATATGTGTAACTTTTGACACACATGCTAAAGAACATGGACATATTCATACTAACAAACACACAAACAAATACACTCACAAACACATAAACATGTTTGTACGTATGCATGCGAATAAATCTTTGTGTCTAGTAGTGTCACAATATATACACTTATACAAACACAAACATATACACACTTATGCCTATATACACACTTGTATCTATGTGTATATGTGTGTATAGACTATATGTGCCAGTGCGACTATGTACATGTTTATATTCGTGCGTGAAACTAAGACACTGTTTTATTTGTTAGTTTATTTATTTATTCTGAATAATTTACCCTTTTTCATTCCGTCTGAGAGAATCTTTAAATTTTCTTCCAATTCTCATCTTAATTTCCATTTCCTCCTCTCAAGAGTTCTTTTCTTTTTGTTTTTTTCCATACATACACAACCGCCACCACCACCTCCACCATCATCACCACCCCATCTCCCAGTACCAATATACCTCGTTCGTTCTGCTTTGCACCAAAGTCCAACTTCGCATGTCTGTTGCGGGTCAATGAATTTTTTTCATTTACATGAACAGCAAGGAAGGTGCTCCATCAGTAGCTGCTGCTGCTGCTGCTGCTGCTGCTGCTGCTGCTGCCACTTCTACTACTGCTGGTTCGTTACCGCTTCTTTCTCCGGAGGGTCTCTTGGCAACTCCCTTCAGCGTGTCAGCGCAGAAAACTCACATATGATGGATGAGTCGAACCCATAACAACAACAACAACAGAAGCAACAACCACAACAACAACGACGACAACAACGACGACAACAACAACAACAACAAGAGGAAGAGGAAAAGGGAAGTGAATGCGAGGGTGGTGTAGGGGGTGACTACAATAAATCATAAGGTGAAAGCCCTTGAAATTGTTTTCGTATGGAATAAACGCCATTGCTCATAAGGCAGCAACGAGTGTACTCTTCCTGATTTTCAGTTGTGGGGGACTTACACACACACACACACACACACACACACACACACACACACACGTATATATATATGTGTGTATATATATATATATATATATATATATATATATATATATATATATACATACATACATACATACATACGTATGTCTTGTTTTTGATAACGTTGATAACACCAACTAAATAACATCACCATCACCGCCACTACCATGATCATCATCATCATCATCATCATCGTCGTCGTCAATAACAACAACAACATCACCACATCCATGACAACCACCACCAATATCACCACCGCCGCCGCCGCCGCCACTATACAAGAGTGGTATTGTTGTTCTTAATGCTAATGAAGTTGCTGTTGTTCAGAGTTCTGTCTTAAGTAAATAGGTCTGTGAAGTAAAACATTCCGACTGTGACCATCTCTACTTTTTGAAATACACATAACTACAATATCCAATGGGTTATGCCTCTCTCATCTTTATGCGATTGTACAAAGATTTGGCTGGTATTTCTTGCTGATTGAACGACCGGCAAAATCTTTCGTGAGCTTATAATTGCTGTGGTCACTATTGTTGTTGTTGTTGTTGTTGATGATGATGATGATGGTGGTGGTGGTGGTGGTTGTGGTGGTGGTGGTGGTGGTGGTCACAATGAGGATGATGTCTGATGGTGTCAGGTTTTCTGTGACTGAGTAGACTTCCGAGCAGAACGTAAAGGCGGTCTAGATGTGACCACCCTATCTTTTTTGCATACCGTATTCAGAAAGTACCACGTCATTTATATTCATTAATTTCCAAAGTTTGATGTGAGGGAGATCTGGCTGCTATTTTCCACCTGGCCGAACGACCACATAGAAGTTCGCTCCCTGCTTCTTTATTTTTATATATTTTTTTAATGATGAGCTGACAGAATCGTTAGCGACACCGGGAAAATAAAATGCCTTGCGGTTCAAATCTCGCCATGGTCAAGTTTGACCTTCAACTTTTTGAGCGTTAATAAAATGAACCCAGCCATGAGCTTCCTTGATGCTATACTTAACACGTGACCCAGTTTATTACGGCCACCTGGCACCTTAGATACTTTAGTGGGGTTCACTTTGCCGCAAGTATTCGAACCGGGTCTTTTGTTTGAAAGAAACTTTCTTCACCGATTCCTACCAGAGTCGAAGACTTCTGTAAATAGTCACAGGAACTGACATTTCCTACTTTTTTTCTTTTAAAGCGGATAAAGGAAGCGTGTGATCTTTGTCTTAATTCTTTTTCTTTAAATTTAAATCCTGCCGAAGACGAACGACAACGAATTATATAATATAAGAGGGGTTACTAAAAAGTTCTTGGGTTTAAGGGTGTCGCGAAAGGCCTGGTTGGAGATCCAACCTTCTGAGTTCTTTTATAGGGCTTAGAAAAAACTAAAGTACCGCTGCAATAAGTGTGTGAATCTAAGAGGCGAATATGTTGAATAAAATCATAATTAACTGATCCTTCTATATTTTCTTTTATACAAAGCTAGGAGCTTTTCAGCGCCCACCATGTATGGAAGGGTAGTGAGGGAATCAATATTATAAAAGAAACATTTCGACCAGTTCTAAAATGTTAGGGACATATCTAACACGTTTAAAGGCAAACTGCGGTGAAAATGCCTGCGTAAAATGCTTTTTCATTTTGTCATGTTCAAGACGGCGAGCCAGCGGGGTCATTAGCACACAGGAAAAGTGCTTAGCAGTAATTGATCCGTCTTTACGTTCTGAGTTCAAATTTCGCTGAGATCAACTTTGCCTTTCATGTCTTTAGCGCCATGAAATTAAGTACCAGATGAACACTGGGTCGATGTAATCAGTTGGCCCCTCTCTGCGATAGATTTTGGTAAGCAGTGTCGATATTTATAATTCTGTAAACGATAATAATAATATTTTATAATTTTAAAGCTACTAAGAGATCTTTGTGTAATGACTAAATATAGTCTAATATTGGGATATATAAGCCATCGACGGAAAAAAAAAGTAGGGTTTCCTGTCCACAAAAAAAGCGCGCACGACGTTTGTTTACAAAAGCAACACTGTGAACTAGTTACAGTTCCTAAATCTGACGGAATGAAGCGATGGTTACTTTGGTGTAATGGTAACACACTTGTCGCGAAAAAAAAAGACCAGTTTGTTCGAGTTCCATGCGTTTAGGAAACCCTACTTGTTTTTTTCGTCGAAGTCTTATATGCCCCAATATTAGATTTCCTTTAGCCATTATACGGTGATCGCTAATAAGCTTTAAGCTTATAAAATATCATTTACAAAATTCTAAAAATCGATACTGTGGAAGTAGCTTGCTTACCGACCACATGGTTCCGGGTTCAGTCCCACTGCGTGGCACCTTGGGCAAGTGTCTCCTACTATAGCCTTGGACTGACCAAAGCCTTGTGAGTGGATTTGGTAGACGGAAACTGAAAGAAGCCCGACGTATATATATGTATGAGTGTGTGTGTATATAAGTATGTGTGTTTGTGTGTCTGTGTTTGTCCCCCACCATCGCTTGACAACCGATGCTGGTGTGTTTACGTCCCCGTAACTTAGCGGTTCGGCAAAGAGAGACCGATAGAATAAGTACTAGGCTTACAAAGAATAAGTCCTGGGGTTGATTTGCTCTACTAAATGCGGTGCTCCAGCATGGCCGCAGTCAAATGACTGAAACAAGTAAAAGAGTAAAAGAATATATATATATGTATATATATATATATATAAATTCAATAATAGGATGAATTCTTTTACAAGAATTTATCAAGTAGCTAGCGTGAAAAAAACCTCATAAGGGAAAAAAACCATCATTTATTCCCCAAAATATATTTATTTATATAATGCCCTTATATATATATATATATATATATATATATATATATATATATATATATATATATATATATTGAAAAAAAAAGTCGTCAGAATTTTGGAATAAATTTATTTTATACATATAATAGCGCTTTCGTTCGTCTTTCGAACTTGTCAAATATAATTCTGTGAAAATACAGATATCTTGCTTATTTATATAAAACAGGTGTTTTTTGGGGTTTTGTTTATAACAGAACATTGTTTTGTTTTTTTTTGTTTTTTGGGGTGAGGCTTTGGAGACAACGGAAGATGTATAAGCAGATAGATATATAGACAGGCAGATAGAGAGATAGATAGACTGATAGTCAGACAGATAGAGAGATGGATGTGGTAAAAGAGAGAGAGAAGGGTCATTGTATTGAAATGGTCTTTTTAAGGAGTGTCAAAAAAAAAAGTTGAAAGCTTCTTTACTACTTACTGTATTGTTTTGAGAGGGTTTCAAGGGATGGTAGAAGAAGGAAGAAAAGAAGAAAGAGAGAAGAAAAAATAGAGAATAATAAATAGAAAATATAAAGAAAACAAAAAATGTCTTCCTGTTTTTTCTTTGCTTTTAGTTCTTTCCTTTTATATTCTTTGTCCTTTCTTTTTATATACACTTTGAGTCCTATTTAGAATATATTCCTGTCATACATTCATTTATTTATTTATTTTTGGTAAGGTGTAGTTCTGCATGAGAGTATATTAGTATAATATTTGTAAATTTGAAAAATCGATTTAGTAAAATCAATTAGTAAAAATATCATATCACACATATATACATACAAAGCGTATTACTTGTTTTTCTTTTTTCTCTTTCAAACATTTAACTTTGGGGAACATTTTTTTATGAAGAGTAGTTCCATTGCCTTTCGGTATTGAGGATCGTCCCGTGTACATTTATAAAAGGGAAAGATTTTGAACTTTCCGTCTCCGCATATTTCCAGATGTTTACTCAATGAAATCATTCTTAGTTCTTCTTGTCGGATATGTTGCCTGTGGATTCTTGCACGTTGACAGAGTGAGTTATTCGTTTCGCCAATGCAATTTTCTTTACAGTTTGGACAGGTGATGCAGTATATGAGATTTTGTGTTTTGCAGTTCATATCTGCATTTATTTTAAAAATAGATCCGTTTTTGAATTTTATGTGGGAACCACTTTCTATGTATTTGTAGTTGTTGGCATTGTTACACGTTCCACATCTCCTATCACCACATTCTTTTACTATGAATTCTGGTTTAGTCTCTGATCCGAATTCTGCCCTTGTCAGGTGTTTTTTAAGGTTTTTTGTTGACGTCGGCTATTCCGTAAGGTGTTTTTTTCAATCAGAGTTTTTATCTTAGGGCTTTGAAGGAGTATAGGCAAGTTCGATTTTATGACGTGGAATATGTTAGTTATTCCAGGACTGTATGTGTTAATGAACGGAATCGTGTTTTCATTAACTTTTTCCTTTGGTGTCCGTAGTTGGGTGATATTCAGTTGGAACTGAGGGGCTATTGTCGGGAGATTTTGTCCTAGGGAGCTTTTGTCCAGTTTTCAGTGTAGATACATCTATATTTTGAAGTAACGTTTACTGTTTCACGTTCAACATGGTTTCGTATCAGTTTGTATAATTCAATTTCACAAGCAGATTTTCTTACCTTCAGCGTATCTGAACCCGCAGTAAAGTTATATGATGAAATTCAATGACTTCTTGATTTCATAAAATAAAACACACCACTGATAAGTGATGATTTCGTATTAATTGCATCGATTACAGTTAGAATATTGAAACACACTCTTAGATATAATATGTAATGAAATGTTTTCTGACAAGAAGACAAGTACGGTAAAAACAGCAAGCAATGTTTTCAAATATTGTCAAACGTCGAGTTGGACTTTCATCTCCATGGCATTAATCGCATAGTACTACGATTGAATAAAACCGACGGTTTCCTTTCTGAAAATATTTGTCCCTGTTTTGTTGTTAGATACTATTACACTATAATTAAGGCGGTGAGCTGGCAGAATCATTAGCACGCAGGGCGAAATGCTTAGCGGTATTTCGTCTGATTTCACGTTCTGAGTTCAAATGCCGCCGGGGTCGACTTTGCCTTTCATCTTTTCGGGGTCCATAAATTAAGTACCAGTTACGCACCAGTGCGTAATCGACAGGTCTTCACCACGCAAATTTTAGGCCTTGTGCCTATGGCAGAAAGGATTATTAGACTACAATGTATAGAGCAGCGAGGTGGAACGCTGGATAAAATGCTTAGCGGCATTTCGTCCATCTTTAAGTTATGAGTTCAAATTCTGCCGAAGTCCACTTTGCCTTCCATCCTTACGGGCTCAACAAATTAAGTACCAATTACGCACTGGGTTGATGTAATTGATTATCCACCTCCCCCAAATTTCCAGGCTTTGTGCCTAAAGTAGAAATGTCCATGATACTACAATGTATTGAGTAGCGAGCTGGCAGAGTCGTTAGCACGACCGACACAATGCTTTGCAGCATTTCGTTCGTCTACGTTCTTAGTTAAAGTTCCACCCAAGTCGACTTTGCCTTTCATCCAATCAGGATCGATGAAACAATAATTACCAGTTGAACACTGGAGTCGATGTAATCGATTTACCTCCCTTACCCCCAACATTTCAAGCCTTGAGCCTTTTGTAGAAAACATAATTATATTACAATGTATGGCAAAGTTGTATAGTTTCTACTTTCGGACAGTGTATCAACTAAAGAAATTATATTGCGAGAAGAGGGAATTATCTTCTATCAGTGAAACTGCGGAAACGAAGGTAACTGTAGCAAAAACTGTTTGGATGAATGGACGTTTATCAGCGTGTGCATATGAAATTCACTATGAGAGTCGGGCGACTGTTTGCACCCTTATTCGTCAGAGTGAAATTGAATTTGTGCGGGTTCGTGATAGACCCTTACCTACGTAGAATCCTTCCAGTATCAGAAGGACTGCATCAATGTATTTTGTTATACTATATATAAATTGTAAAGGGTAAATCTTCCCCCTTGGTCATGAGTGACCGTGTGACTGCACCTAGAAAGTTCTCTTCCGAGGAACAAGTCCGGGCAAGATTGTTTATGGAAGATCAGCAGTAGCCGACGCATACCAGCCTCCTCTCTCCAAGGCACCAATATTATCCAAAGGAAAGGCAAAGGCCGATACAACTTGGCACCAGTGACATTACAACTCATTTCTACAGCTGAGTGAACTAGAGAAACGTGAAATAAAGTGTCTTGCTCAAGAACGCAAAATATTGCCCGGTCCTGTAATCGAACTCACTTCCTCATGATTTTGACACCGACACTAATCACTGAGCCATACGCCTTCATTACACACAATATATATATATATATATATATATATATATATATATATATATATATATATATATATATATTATATTGTTTGCCCTCCTCTCTGTTTTCTTACCTTCATATTATTATGTGTGGAGGCGCAATGGCACAGTGGTTAGGGCAGCGGTCTCGCGGTTTCGATTCCCAGACCGGGCGTTGTGAGTGTTTATTGAGCGAAAACACCTAAAGCTCCACGAGGCTCCGGCAGGGGATGGTGGCGAACCCTGCTGTACTCTTTCACCACAACTTTCTCTCACTCTTACTTCCTGTTTCTGTTGTGCCTGTAATTCAAAGGGCCAGCCTTGTCACACTCTGTGTCACGCTGAATGTCCCCGAGAACTACGTTAAGGGTACACGTGTCTGTGGAGTGCTCAGCCACTTGCAAGTTAATTTCACGAGCAGGCTGTTCCGTTGATCGGATCAACTGGAACCCTCGACGTCGTAAGCGACGGAGTGCCAACAATAAGATTATTATGTAAATCCACCTCATGACCACAAAAATAGTAAAGTCTTCTTGTAATGTCCACTCATTTCATGTGTCTGTGGCTACTATTAGAAGTATTCATCATCATCATCGCCGTCGTCCTCTTCATCATCATAATTATCATCTAACATCATTACGAGGATCATTATCAGTATTGGCGAGCTGATAGAACCGTTAGCACCCTGGGCAAAATGCTTAGCGGTATTTCGTCTGCCGCTACGTTCTGAGTCCAAATTCCGCCGAGGTCGACTTTGCCTTTTATCCTTTCAGGGTTGATAAAATAAGTACCTGTGAAACACTGGGGTCGATGTGAGCGACTATCCCCCGCCCCTCAAATTGCAGGCTTTGTGCCTATAGTAGAATGGATTATTATTGTTAAGGCAACGAGCTGGCAGATGCGTTAGCACGTCGACAAAGTGCTTAGCATCATTTCGCTCGGTTCCTTACATTCTGAGTTCGAATTCTGTCTTTTATCTTTTTGGGGTCGATGAAATAAATATCATTCAAGTACTGGGGTCTCGTTGTAATCGGAAAGTCCCCTCCCACCAAACATTTCATGCCATGTGCCTACAGTTGAAGGGATTGTTGTTATCGTTTATTTATTTTTTCTCCTGATTTTTTTTTTCTATTCCCATCTCTTAAACAGCGCATATTTTAGTTGTTTATTCGTTTTCTGTTTGTTTTATTGTTCATTTCTTTCCTCTAGGCACAGACTGAAATTTGCATGTAAACCCCCAGTTATTGCTTGAGCATGTATATCTGGGTGTGGAATAGAAGCATCAGTGAACCGTAAAAGAAAGGTTATGTATGCGAAACAATTAAGGCGGTGACTTTTGGTAGAGCAGTAAAATGGAATTAATTACAAATGAACTTTTATTACGAATATATTGTTGCTGTTGTTGTCATTATTATTATTATTATTATTATTATTATTATTTTTTACTGTTCAGACGTGTTTTTGACCACGCTCTTAGAGGATCTACATTCTAACAAGTTTAAACTACGATGGAAAACGAATTTTTCGAATTTATTTTCACACGAAATGTATTTCAACATTTGGAACATTGTCTATTGAGGCTCGAAACGAAATAATAAAGTTTTTTTTTTATTGTTTGCTTTTTAAGTAGCATTTTGTTTTCTTAACCATACATGTATAATTCAGGGGCTCGGCACGCCTACCAAAACATATTGACGATGAACACGTCTTCACGGATTTTAAACACTAAAAAATAAAACAAAATATCTTAAGAAGAACATACTAAATCAGTGATTCTCAACCATTGCTATTACCCATGTACCCCTTTGGTTCCTATTTTACTTCGGTGGATCCCCTATTGTACTTTTATAAATAAATATTATTAGGAATTATGTTTAAAAATTGTTAGAATATTTTGTCGTCTTGTAGAAGTATAACCAGTTTATTGCACGTAAATTTTAATAACAAAATCTTAAATGGACCCACTATGGTCATTTGGACCCTGGTTGTGAACCACAGAACTAAGGTAAGATACATAGATTTCGGAAAGAGAGCGCATTGACATTCGAAGCAAATGGTATCGAGAACAGTTTTCGCAAGAAGTTCACTAAAACAACAACATCATGTTAACCGCCGCCACCTACAGGGTGGTCGGATAGTCTTTGTTATCCCCTACTGAAAAGTAATAAGAACAATATAATATCAAACACATGTACTGGTTTTAGAATATTCACTTTCATTGACATACCTCGGGAAGGTCTGTATGAAGACCAACAGTTTCGTAAAATATCACACAGGACATGGCACCGCCTCACTTTGTGCCACGAAAATGGTGGTGTTCACAGACCTTCTCGACGTGTGACAGTGTCAGTGAAAGTGAATATACAAAAACTAGTACACGTGTTTGATATTATTAGATTGCTCCTCTATTGTTCTCAGTACTTTTCGGTAGAGGGTGACAAGACTTTTGGACCACTCTATACATCAACCACAGCAACAACAATCAACACTGTCTCATAAAATGAATCCCCGTTGAACAGAAGTAAATTTGAATTTTTTAATTACAGACATTTTGGGCTTGAAGCTAAGCACCTTCTTCTGCAAATGTGATTTGCAGAAGATGAAAAAAAAGACACCATGGCAGCATTATGCTCGTAAACGAGTGCCTTTCTACGTGAATCCGTTACAGACACGAAGAAGTAGGATGATAAGTTACCTTTGGTTATAGACACGTTTCTTTGTGTCTTCAAAGAACGGCGAACGCAATGGGGTGAGATCTCTTGCGTTATCAGGAGGGTGGGGCGAAGAGCAAGCGACGTTAGTACTCGTAGACTAATCCCAAAGAATTCGAGATGAAACAAGACAAAGTATGTGAATCACAGTAAATGACATCGATGCCAATGTTGACTCAAGGTTGTAGTTATGTTCGTATCAAAGCAAGAGGTTGTGCTCAGCGTTGATGTGACTTTTAGCAATATGTTGTCGAATGTAGTTTCCATGTTTATATTATCATTCGTAACCACACACCACCACAAAATGACCGCAGACATGGGCGTTGTAGACAACATTGATAAAAAAAATTCACATGTAGTTCAGGGCAGAATTGTCAGCTATGACACGTATAGCCCAAAAGAGCTGAAAAAAGTTAATTAGTAAATAAATAGATAAGATAAAAGACAGCAACAGCATATCACAGACGCTGATATACTTCGTAAACGATTAGGTACAATACCGAGAGCATCGAAAGATATTACTCATTTCGGTTCCAAGAGGATGTAAGAAATCTAAGGGATCCCTTCTCCGGTCATAACTGGCAGCGCTAATCTATCGTCTTGTAACCATGGATAGATGGGAAGTGAAAATGAATAGGTAGAGAGAGTTAGAAACACGAACAGGATCCTCCAAAATATACAAAACACCCAGTAAAATCAAGTAATAAGTATAGAGAAAAGCCTCATAGTGCACAGAAATTGCAGATTAGAATATAGCTAGGAAAAAAATATAATAAAAATAGAAAAATGCTATCAATACCGTTAGGGAGATGGTCTGCGACTACGTGGGGCTCCTGAAAGATAGTCTATAAACATGTAAACGTCTCAAACAAAGGTACAAGGTAAAAGTGTTATTCAAATCATCATTGCGAGGAGGTGGTGTGTTCGTTACCACATCAAATCAAACATTACTCATGAGCAATTTTAGAACGAGTAGTTTTACACTGGCACACAGGAATGATGAAAGTCTAGAGAGTCCTGTTCAAATTGGATACAGATTTCTAACACATTCTCTGGATGGGTCAGCCAAATTATCTTTCACATTTTTTAAAATATATATATATATATATATATATATATATATATATATATATATGTGTGTGTGTGTGTGTGTGTGTGTATGTATGTATGTATGTATATATATATATATACACCCAGGCCTATTCCCCATTTTTTTAGGAGGAGTAACCACAACAAAACACTCACCAGGCATTCCATTCATTTCCCAGCTCAAAGAGACGAGCCCCGTTCTATGCTCGGGTCAAAGCATAGAACACAACCCTCCACCCGCCTAGTTCAACCTACACAATTTTATGTGTGAAAAACTAAACAGGAATTTTGAAAGAAATTTCTATAAAATATTGAATGGTTGTGGAATTTTACTGGAATAAAATAGAAATCAAAAGGGTCCAGAGATAAAAGAAAATGGTTCAGAATTCCTGCTGTAAAGAAATACGAAGAAGTGACAAGAGCTAAGACGATCTCATTGAAATCGGCAGGTTTTTAACTTAGCAAGTCCATACCCCATCGCACATCGTTGTTGCACACTGGACAGACTGGCATTAAAGAAAAAAAAATCACAGGTATTATGTAATATAAGATTTTTTATTTATTCTTGCAACGAAATACTAAATTGGGGGATCTACAAAGCTATTTTAAGTGACCCTGAAAAAATGTTGTTTCAGACGTATTTATTGGTATGTACTGTAAGAAATAACTAGGTTTCTTTCTCCAGTGTTTTACATAGTTCAACATGCACACGTTGATGTGTTAAAAAACAAAATAGGAATTTTGAAAGAAGTTTCTATAAACTAGATTTTAAAATTCGAATGGCTATAGGAGAGGTGGGGCATCGGAATAAAATAGTGATCAAAGAGGTCCATAGATCAAAAATGGTTGAGAACTACTGTTATAGATAGACACAGATAGACTTTGGCAGTATGATTTCAGTACACGTAAGTGAGATAGTTTATCGTAGAAAGTGCACACAACTGAACAAACAGGCGATTAAAATTCATTAATACTCTCTTCATTCTTCCAGAGTTGATAAGATAAGTACCCTTCCATCTTCTCCGCCTCTCCCTATAAAAATTAGTGGACAAGTATCTGTGCAGGAAATCAATTTAATAGTATCGATTGCATAGACACATGACAGTTTTTATGCGGATGGGAAGAGGAATAAAAAGCGGTAAATAGAATACCTTTTTTAAAAAAAAATTGTTGTGTGTAGTAAGATGCAAATAGGATAGACTACCGGGCAAAACTATTCTATTTTATTATTTCTTCAAGAAGTGTAAGAGAATGAAATAAAACAAGTATGTAATCCCAGCCGAATCAGATTGTAACAGAATCGATTCACTTGCTATTACGTATTTCTTGAAATATTTGGGTGTCCTGTGTTTATATACAAAAGTATTATTGTATCACATAACGTTGAAAAAACATAGGAGAAAATGTATAGGAGGGGGTATAAGGGGAGCCGCAGAAGAGAGCGAAATATGAAGTAAAAACAAAAGCGAAGTAGAGGAATTGAAACAGATTATTGATCATAACACAACACACACAAATACGTCCTGGTTATATATATATATATTTCAGCAACGTTTACTGTGGTAGTTTTCACATCATTTGCGTTGTATATTTAAAAATCATTTTGCTAAATTTCTATTCTTATTTATTTATTTATTTACTTATTATTATTACTATTATTATCATTATTATTATTATTTTGGTGTTATCTTAATAGTCAATCAAAATCTTGCTTGTTATCGGATCATTAACAAACTATCAATAATTAACGAGGCATTCTTATTAAAGGTCAACTGAAGTGAACGATCGCATTGTATTATCATCATTATTTTAATTTTTATACATTTGTTTTTGTATATGTTTCTTTCCACATTTTAATGTTGGCAAAACCGTTTACTTCACCACCACCCTCTCTCTCTCTCTCTCTCTCTCTCTCTCTCTCTCTCTCTCTCTCTCTCTCTCTCTTTCACCCTTTATCTCTCTGTATATCTTTTTGGTTGTTGTTCCGTATTGTATTTTTGTTTTAAATGGAAGCTCAAGTATATCTAAGGGAGCCACTGATCAATATTAATTACAGCATTATTGTATATAGCCATTTTAAAAACAACGTATATTGATTTACAATTCCTGGTGAATTAATATCAAATTTTAATGGTTTTTACGAGAGGGAAAAGAACGTATAGCATTATATATATATGTATGTACATGCATACACATATACACCCCCCCCCCCCCACACATATATATATATATATATGTTGCGTGAGTGTACGTATTTGTGTATGTATGTATAATACATACTCTGAAATAGGCACAGTAAGGCCGATTAGTCGAGAAGTTCGTTTCGTGGCAACGAGATTGTCCGATTCGATCCCGCTCAGTATAGTACTGGGCTAATGTAATTTTCAGTGGTTTCGGTTCGACTCATAAAACGTTTGTGAAATTAGCTAGAAAGACATTACATAGATTACAGGAACAGTCCATTTGATGAACGGTACCTATAGAACTATGGAGTCTACGCGGTTTGTACCTTGGAATGTGTACTGATATCTCTGATATCTCCGCTTGGAGCAGTCGATTCAATCGATCAAACAACAGAATACTCATCGTTAAACGACGGAAATCTACCACCATCATTAAACGAAATTTTGTGTATCAGCCATAGGGACGGAGACGTCTCCTAGTTTCAATTTTATTTACTTAAAGTCTTTTAACTTTAAGGGAATGTGTGCGTGAGTGTGAATGTTTTTGTTTGCACGCTTGCATTGATATATATATATATATATATATATATATATATATATATATATATATATTCGCCATGATAGATCGCTTGCCACTACACACATTTTTTTTCTCTCCTTGTTTCTTTCTGTGTTCCTTTCTGTGGAAGAGCGTAGGCTCGAAACGTTAAACACTTTTTTCAATTCCCGAGCGTTATACTAATACATCTGTTTGTTTTCTACACCACCTGTCTTCGTCTTTTTTTTGTGAATTCTCCCTATCTATCTATCTATCTATCTATCTATCTATCTATTTATCTATAGATAGATAGATATAGATAGAGATATATAGATATAGGTATATAAATATATATATATACATATATATATATATATACATATATATATATATATATATATATATATATATATATATATATATATATATATATATATATATATGTGTGTATGTATATATGTGTATGTATATATATATTTATAAAAGCAAAGTTTAAGTTAGATAAAATGTTCGTGATATATTTTAACTTCTAAAGGCAAATTCACTGCACCTACGGTGGAGGAAAAAAGTCTCTCTTATGATAAAAAGGTGCAAAAACATCAACTTGCCCATTGCTCCCCACTGTCAGATTCCTAGACTCATTACTAGCTCTTTAGCTGTCATCTAAAGAAAATTCCACAGATATGTAATTCTTGGCAGATTTAAAACCATAGCTTTAACTAAAACACAGTCCTCCTCCGTATTTCTCAACGTGCGAGAATTTTTTCTCCCCGGTGACTGCAGCAAATTTGCCTTTAGAAGTTGAAATATGACAAACATATTTTAGCTACTCTAAAGTTCGCTTATACTTAAACATCGCTTATACTGCTTAATTTCTTCCGTCCTGGAAGTATAATAGTGCAACTCAGTCAATGTTGTTGAACATATTTTAGTTAAAACTGCGGCTTTAAAATCTGTCCAGATTTACCTCTCTTCGGTATTTCTCATTGATAACGGCTAAAGTAGGCATACGTTTCCGAATACGACAGGCGGCAGCATTGGACAGATATGGTATTTTTACACCTTTTAACCATAAAAAAGAAATTTTCCCAAGGTAACTGCAGTGAATTTGACTTTAGAAGTTGAAATATGACACAAACATATTTTAACTTACTTGAAGTTCGTTTATGTATAACCACTGATTAACGTTGATACAAGCGGTCCAATTGCACAACTCAGTCATTGTTGTTGTTGACTGTTTTTTTTAGCTAAAGCTACGGCTTCTACGGTTTTGAAAATCTACCCAGAGTTACCCCTCTTCGGTATTTTCTATTGAAAACGGGTAAACAGCTAGAAATGCGTCTAGGAATCAGACAAACTTCTTTCAGTTTCCGTCTCACATAGTAGTAAATGATAATTGCCCAAAGTGTCACGCAGTGGGACTGAACCCGGAACCGCGTGGTTGGGAAGTAAAGTTCTTAAATCACAGCCACACCTGCGCCCACTTATGTTTTCTTCGGCTGGATTAAAACTTAGAATCAAGAATTAGGGTCAGAAAAATATCAAGATATAGAATGTGTTGAGCCTCTCTCAGTTTGGCAACAAGCAAGAGAGTAATTATATATATATATATATATATATATATATATATGTTATGAGCGATAGTGGTGTCAATTAGACCCAGAAATTTCACGTAATGTTAAGTAAGTGGTATGGATAGACCCTAGTTAAGCTCCAGGTTCGGTGATTATGCGAATAAAGTGTCCAACGTAGATTATATATCAGCGTGTGAATATAAGGATTTACTTTTCGTAATGAGATAAAATAACCAAGGGTGTGTATATCTTAGAACATTTATAAATAGAAGGTCTTACAGCTGTTTAAAGGATACTTATTATGTCCCTTCATCGGAGACGGTGTGAAGGATGGTTAAGCAATAGTTAGTTTAGATAAGATGCTATTACTTAACTATCCTCTCACACCGTCTCCGATGAAGGGATATAATAAATCTGCTTTTTCCGTGGGTATATGTGAGTGTTCCATTCTTTTCTAATCGTGTTTCTCGCCAAAGAAGGAAGAATCCTTGTGAATTAATCCAGAAATCGGTTCGATTCGTGAATAAAGAATGAAGAAAAAAAATGTTTTTAAAATGTCTGCTGGCTTGCTTTCCTTGTTTCAGCACGCCGTGTATTTATAGTGGAAAATATTATATGTGGTTAGACGACCTAAGGTCCATTTTCAGCATATTGGCATAGAAAACCTTTTCTTTTGGCCTTATTTATAATCTATGTATCTATCTATCTATATATTTATAAACACACACACACATACACACACACTGTCAACTCTGCGATTAAGAGAATCATAATAACTCTATCTCTGCGATTAAGAGAACCATAATAGACATAATATCTTTCTACCATTTCATATCTCTCCCTTCCTTGCTTTCTTAACCACAAATAATGCCATCTCTTTCCGGCTCACACAATTTGGAACATTTCCAAAGAGCTGCCAGTTATTTTACAGGTCCGTTTCTTTTTATATTACACCGCTACTTAAAACGCATTCAATAATGAATTAACTGCGAAATGTTCATACTATATGAAGATTTCGCATTTAACGTTCGATAACTGCTTATGTGGTTGTTTATTTCATTGATTTCAAATTCTTCTTAATGGATTGCAATCAACTGACACTAAATTGTCGCCTTCTTCCTTCTATGTTGTTGTGTAGAAGATGTGGAAGGTAGAAACAGAACGAAAGTGAATGAGGAAAACGTAGAAGAAAGGGGAGAAGGAGAAGAATAACTACAGCAAGAAGGCGGAGAAGTAAAAGAACAAGAAGGGGGGAGAACAGGAAGTAAAGATAAACGAAGAGGAGGTGAAAAAAGGAGTTAGAGGAGGAAGCGAAGGAGGTGAGGAAGAAGGGGAGAAGAAGGGATTAGAGGAGGAAAAGAAGGCGAAGAAGAAGGGATTATAGGAAGAGAAGGAGATGAGGAAGAAAGGGAGAAGAAGAAAGGATAGGAGGAGAAAGAGAAGGTGTGCAAGAGGGGGAGGAGAAGGGGTTAGAGGAGGAAGAGGAGGTGAGGAAGAAGGGGAGAAGAAGGGATTTGAGGAAGAGAAAGAGGTGAGGAAGAGAGGGAGAAGAAGAAAGGATTAAAGGAGAAAGAGAAGGAAGTGAGGAAAAAGAGGAGAAGAAGGGATTAGAGGAGGAAGAGAAGGAGGTGAAGAAGAAAAACTGAAGAAGGAGGAAGAAATGGAGAAGCTGAAGAAAAAGGACCAGGAAGAAAAGGAAGAGGGAGCAGGAGGAGGATAAGAAAAAGGAGAAGGAAGAGTAGGAAGAAAAGGAGGAGGAGGAATAGGAGAGAAGAAGAAGGAGGAAGTTAGGAGGAGGAGGAGGAGGAGGAGAAGAAGAAGAAGAAGTCCAGCTTTCACCTAAAACTGGATCGTGTTATTTTCGAATTATATGTTCTATGACTAGTTTCATTAAAAACCGTGCATGTTCTTTTATTTTCTTGTAACAGAGTTTATGGCGCAGAATTCTTGGCCAGGAATTCTTCATCCCTTTCTCTTGCCTTAATTTTTGTTTGATTCTTCTCAAAATTATCAAAATAGAATGGTGAGGAATACAAAAACGAAGTAATTTAATGACGGTTCTGTTTTACATTGATAAAAGCAAAGGATTGCTGCAACCAAAACTTACATTCTTCGGAAATAATTAAAGATTATATTAAATGGTGGGAGGAACTGTGAAAAATACATACTCTTACATGATAAAAGAATGAGCTACGTCATGTTGTAAAAGTGTTTTTTTTTTTTAATGTTTTATTTAAAATTGGGAATAAGACATTTTGGGAAAGAGACCGGAATCAAAGACGCTCCAGAGTATGAAAGTAAGTATTATGTTAGGAATATGGAGGAATGGCCAAAGATTTTACGGATTTTGAAGAGTTTCAGTATTGCCTTCATGGCATATGCATCATGCTTCCTATGAAAGAAAGTAAGTAAGTAAGAAAGTAAGTAAGTAAGAAAGAAAGAAAAAAAGAAAGAAAGGATAAGAGCTAGGGTAGTAAATAATTAAGCGGTAGATTGCTCGAGGCTCGTTTTAGTGGGTGTCCACAAGCGTTCCAGTTTGATCAAAGACGAATTAACACATTGTTTTTGAATAGGGACACGAAATTAAACTCGACGAAGACATAGGATTTGGGAAAATGGTTGAGTGGATCAGATATTCTAGGATTTAGGAGAAAGCATAGATGGAACAGAGTTAGAAACCAGTGGTTTTGTTGTGTAGGAGGTCGGCAGGAGTGTATAGTAGAAAATGATGGAGATATACTGAGCACCGATGTACAATTAGATAGGATCTATGTTGGTTGGAAACAAATTCATAAAAAAGTAATGAAGATATTGTGTGTCTGGCGTGGATTGTACTGCCCTCACTACCGTCAATACAAAGTATGTACAAAGATGAATCCCTTTTGGCGAAGCTATGTTCCTCGATGTAGCTTACTATGACAGGAACATCTTGGAGTTCAAACTGCTTTCGCTGATTCGCTTATAACACTTACCAGAAGGGAAGTGATCTGAGATATGAAATAGATAGTTAGATAGATAGATAAATAGATATAGTATAGATAGGTAGATAGGTAGGTAGGTAGGTAGGTAAATAGATAGATAGATCGATAGATAGATCGATAGATAGATCGATAGATAGATCGATAGATAGACAAATAAATCGATCGATAGATAAACAGAAAATCAGTTAAATACATTGATATCTAGACAGCTAAATTGGCGTATATATATATATTAATACATAGCAATAAGAAAATGGAGGGGAATATATATATTAATATATATATTTATCAATTTAATGTACAATCGAAAAAGCTACTAATAATTCCACGTCTTTATGATACTTGAACAGGAATATTTATAAAATACGCCATGTGTCTTTAAGTAATCTTTCAGGCTCTGTTTATACATTAGATATATATTAAAAAAACTAGGATACTGGACAGTGAGAAAATGAGAAAAAACGTTGATAAAACGTGAAGAAGGTCGGTGCAAAAAAGTGGAACGAGTAAATAGAAACGAAATCAAGAAAATTAAGATCCTCGTCCCCACTGATTGATGAAAGCTCATTAAATACAACCGGTTTAAAACAAAATTTTCAGAAAATATGTCTAAATTTGCGAGAAAGCTACTCAATTCGGAGCGAGTGTTCTCCTCCAGTTCGATAAAAGAAATCTGTCCATGTGTCTACACCTGGTAAAAATTTCAGATCTGGAATTAAGCAGTGTATTGGAAATGCTGAATTTAAGAAGAATATGAGATCTTTCTGCTTCGCACAGGTTGCATTTCATTGATCCGTTAAGATATGACTGGGATTTCTCCACTATTCTCCTCTTATTAGTATGTGGTGAGGAACTGCTCTTCAAATTCTATTTGTGGCTAGCTAACTTAGTTGCATTACTTTAATGCATGTGCTAGAAAGAAGATAAGTGGCTTGCATAACGTCTATTGAATTCTCCATTACATAACCCGACATAATTCTTCTTTTCAAATCATTTGTAACTGTAACTTCAGATATGACATTTTTAATAGCTGTAGACACATGGACAGATTTCTATTTTGGAATTGGAGGGCATCACCCACTCCAGATTGAGTTGATGTCTTGTACTAAGTGAACCACTTGAAGCTGCAATTAGCGAGTCTATTGAGTGCAGTACAACTGGTACGGTATTTGTACTTTGTGATCGTAGATGCAATTGGAATATAAATCCCTCTGTACTTTGGTATGTATGTATAGGTACCTCTAATTCTGTTTTATATGCGATAGCAATTTCATTGACCCGACTTTAGTGCTTGAATAGACAGACAGACAGGCAGATTGGCAGGCTGACAGACAGACAGATAGATTAACGTATAGGGAATTTTGAATGAAAACAGCAATTGATGTATATTTTAAATCCTATAATTACTAGGATTATATTATGATAAACTCTATCGAATGATCAAATTATTATTAAAAACACATGGCTTACGCCGATCAACTAATTTAAATAATTCTATATTGATCCTAATTATTTCCAATATCATAAACTGTTCAAAGTTTTCCCTGTTACAGTGGAACCTCCACATGATAACTTAGAGTCTACGATAGCCGTTAAAACGCCCAACATTTCTACACAAGACTCTTCAACAGCACAGTCTAATTGTGGCAGCTAATCCACTGCCAATGAAAATAATTTGGCAAAATAAATTTGGTGCCTGCGGCGAAATTATAAAGTGTCCGCTCTAGATTTAATTTATATTTTATCCAACATGAAATTTTGTTGCTTAGACAATTTTCTTCCAAATTCTCAAGAAACGATTTTTCTAAAAACATAATGGCTTCCGATTTAAGCACAAGAACAGCAGTTTCAAAAGGGAGAGCTTAGTCGATACCACCGCTTCAGTACATGAATGGTACTCGCCGATTTAATGGCGATCACGATGAAGATGAGGATCATAACAGCAAGGCACAAGGCCAGAAATTTTAGGGGTGGTGGTAAATCGATTATATTGACCCCAATGTTTCACTAGTACTTTATTTATCGACCCAAGAAGGATGAAAGGCAATGTCGATCTCGGCTGAATTGGAACTCAGAACGTAGACACCGAGAAACGCGGTTGATCACTTTGCATTGTGCGCTTACGATTCTGCCTGCCCGCCGCCTTAAGAACAACAACAACAGCAATAATAATTAAAAGAAAAAGAAAAGCAATGACGTCATCAGTAACAATATAGTTTATATAATCTCGTTAACATACACATATACACAACTCTGTGCGTGTATATATATATGTGTGCATGCATATATATATATATATATATATATATATATATATATATATATATATGAGCGTGTATGTTTGTTTCCTGTATCTGTATGTATATATATATATGTATGTGTGTGTGTGTGTGTGTGTTTGTGTGTATGTGTGTGTGTATTACATACATATATAATTTTCTGGATCTTCAGATTTTTTTTAATATGCTAGGCCACTGGTTTAAATATCAATTTTTACCCTTTTTATTTAAATTAATATATATATATATATATATATATATATATATATATATATATATATATATATATATATATATATATATATATCTACATACATGTATGTATATATAAATATGTATATATATATATATATATATATATATATATACATACACATATTTATATGTACATATATATACATACGCCTATTTTTCTGTGCGTGGTGAGGCGCAAGCCAAGCCCTTATTATAATTATGTATATAATTATAATATATATATATATATATATATATATATATATATATATGTGTGTGTGTGTGTGTGTGTGTGTGTGTGTGTGTGTATTTGTATATATATATATATAAATATATATGTATGTATATGTACATATTACATTTATATATACACACACACATATAAACACATATTCATACATACACACGAACTCACTCACATACAGTCACACACGCACTCACTTTTATACGCAAACATACATTTGCACATGCATGCACATACACTCTCTTCCCTACACTCTTACATACATTCCCACACACTCACGGAGATACACACAAGCACACACACAAAAAAAAAAGCGTTAAGAAACGGCGTCAAGATTGCAACATCACAACCCTGGTCACTTTCCTAATTCTGTTGTTAGGATTAAATTCCTACGAGATCAATGGTAGGTTTTATAAATGATCAAATTGCAAAGTTTTTATTTTTTTTTTTTTTATTTTTTTTTTGTATTCTTGCCGCTAATGAAGTCGTTGTTGGTTTTTGCTTTAATCTAAATTCCTCTGGACATGATTGACAATTCAATACCTGCAACTAACAAAAATCAATACCGCTAATCCGTTTTGAAATCTGTGATTATTTTCAATTACCCTCCTTCTTTCACCCTTTCTCGTTTTCTTTCTCTTACACACACATACACGCACACTTGTTTTCCTCTTTTTCTCCTGCTTTCTCACTCCCTTTCTCACTCTCTCTCTCTCTCTCTCTCTCTCTCTCTCTCTCTCTCTCCCTTTCTCTTTCTCTATCTTTTCCTTTCTCTCTCTTCTTCTGTCTGTCTCAATTCTTATCTCTCCCTCACGAGACACAATCCCTCTCCTATATTCTCCATCTTTCTTTCTGATATTCTTTCTCTCTCTATCTCACCCTTTATTTCTTTGTGTTTCTCTCAGTTTCTTTTTCTCTCTCAATAGCTTTTTGGACATTCCCACCCTTTCTGCCTAATTTCTGAAGCTTTCTCTCACTTTCCTCCCTCTCTCTTTCTCCTTCCTTCCTCCCTCCCTTTTCCCCCTCTCTCTCTTCCTCAAACTCTTTTCTCTCAGCTCTAAGTCTTTCGGTTTTATTCTGTTTTCATTTTTTATATATGTTAACATTAATGCATGTTAGACACGATTTTCTTCATGTCTTCTGAATACGTTGTTCTCTACTTCTCCTTCTGCATTCACAGCAACTGGCAATGTCAATCAACTTATTGTATATAACACAAAACCCATGAGCATGTGATTTCACCGCAACAAGGATTGGTAAGCAATTTGCTGCAAACAACTGACAACGATATTCAACAAGCTACCAAATGCAAATACATAAAAGAATATATATAAAATGAACATGGCACTTTTGGCTAAAGAATAAGTACAAGAACAAGGCGGGCTTCATTACTTGCCATGTTTTCAGCATCAGAAATAACTCCATTAAGTTGCAAAATGGTGATGTATATATATATATATATATATATATATATATATATATATATATATATATATAAACACACATACACACACACATATATATATATATAAATACATACATACATACATACACGGTGCGATGAGTAAATTTTCGCCACTATTTTATATTCTCAATTTCGTGCATGCATATTGTTTGTTTTTGATTTTGTCGACTACATAGTATAGTAGGGTCAGTTGTGCACCGTTTGTGAGAAAAACAACATCATGACGCACTTCTTTTTGCCAGGAATTTGGAAACGATATGCTGTAACTGCTTGGCATTCGCGCCGGAAGCTCCAATACGAATATTTCAGAGTGTTTGGGTGTCAATTTGAAGATATTTCAGAGGATTCAGAAAGAGTTGGATGAGTCTAATAGTAATTACGAAGGTACGGCAGCTTGGAAAACTCTCTCTAATCGTTTTGATAAAAGAATTCCTGAATTTGTTGGTGAGATCCACGTCATGATTTTCAACGATCCCTCCAAGTCAATTAGGCCCATCACCAGGGCATGGGAGTGTCTGAGTTCCTTATCAGCCAGATCGTAAATAAAGACATTTGGTATTCCTCATACAAGATGAGAAAGGGACAAATTTTATCCCAAGCCAGCAAGGACAAGAGGAAAGATCGCGCTACGAAGCTTTTGAAAAATCTCAAGTATCCCCCGCAACCGAACTTGCTTTGATTTTTCTCAGACGGGAAAAATTTCTGCCAGGATCGATGTGAAAACACAGAACAACCATTGGCTTGACATATTTCCAAAACATGTACCGAAAGTGATAAAAATCAAACATCCAGTCAACATCATGGTGTTTGGAGTGAACACTATGATGGCGACGTTATGCCGCCATTCACCTTCCCACACGGCCTCACACTCAACACGTAGGCCTACATCAAGTGCCTGGGGGAGATAGTGCTGTCCTGGTTCAAGAGAGTGGCTGCTGGAAGATCATATGTCTAGCAAGAGGACTCTGCACCATGCCACACAAGCTGGAAAACCCAGGCATGTTTGTCAGACAATTTCTGTGACAACATTACTCCTAACATCTAGACTGCAACCCCCTTGATTATTATGTGTGGGGTGCAGTTAATGGAGTGACAAAAAAAAAAAATCCTTGTAATAGCAAAGATGAACTGAAGGCAAGGATTATGGCAGCATTCACTAACTTCAACAAGGAGACCGTCCAGAGAGAGTTGCAGGAGATTCTGAAGTCGTCTGGAGGCTGTGGTTGAAGCCAATTGCGATTTTATAGAATAAATTTATTCTTTAGTATTTCAAGATATTTTTATGAAATTTTGGTAAATATATCTGCCACACACACACACACACACACACACACACACACACACACACACACACACACACACACACACACACACACACACACACACACACACACACACACACACACAGAATTCCAGGATCAAAAGAAGATCTGTAAGACTTCGATTGATATAAATGGGAACACTACACAATTCCAAAGCACACTCGTATTTTACACTTAAAATAAGCTCCGCGGATTGAATACGACAACTTGCAACCGGTTTCGTCTTAGTTTCCTTTGACCTAATTTTTATTAGGATATATTTTCTTAAAACCTACAGGAGATAGCAAGTGAAATTTCTAAGCATTCAGTCTAGTTACATACTGTGATGTGCCCAAATGAACTCATCTCAAAACATCATTTGGGCAATGGTGCCTTCAAATCATGACATCTGAGGAAGTGAATGGACTATAGAATTATTACATATTTCCATATAATATGACATGTATGAATTGAATAACATTGTATGAGATATGGTATAAGAATATTACCTGTTTATGGAAACAATTGTAATGTCAATTTGATTTCTCCTCTCGTCATTTAAATTATACACATGCGCGCGCACACTTATGTGCGTATGCACACACACACACACACACACACACACACACACACATACATACACACACACACACACACACACACATGCATACATACATATATTTTTCTATCTTTTACTTGTTTCAGTCATTAGACTGCAGCCATGCATGTATGTATGTATATGTATACACATGTATATTGTTGCTGTTCTTGGCACTCCGTCGCTTACGACGTCGAGGGTTCTAGTTGATCCGATCAACGGAACAGCCTGCTCGTGAAATTAACGTGCAAGTGGCTGAGCACTCCACAGACACGTGTACCCTTAACGTAGTTCTCGGGGATATTCAGCGTGACACAGTGTGACAAGGCTGATCCTTTGAATTACAGGCACAACAGAAACAGGAAGTAAGAGTGAGAGAATGTTGTGGTGAAAGAGTACAGCAGGGTTCGTCACCATCCCCTGCCAGAGCCTCGTGGAGCTTTAGGTGTTTTCGCTCAATAAACACTCACATCGCCCGGTCTGGGAATCGAAACCGCGATCTTATGACCGCGAGTCCACTGCTCTAACTACTGGGCCATTGCACCTCCACACACAGATGTATATATGTATATGTAAATGCTGAGTAACCCGTCGTTGCCGGATTTGGAGGACTTTCGGACTTAAGTTGAATTTTCTCCATTCTGACGATGAATTTTTTTTTCTAGCACATACTTGTAAATGATAGTGGTAGGGGAAAAGTATTTTATGAAAAAGTTTGGAAGCTATATGAATTTTTCAAACCCTCCTTCTCAACCCAGTACCAATTTTGGTCAATGTGTTTGGTAATACGCACTTAAAACTCCTACCATCGGAAAAGACATGAAATTAAAAAATTAAAAATTGAATTGGAAATTACAGTCCCCCACCTACTTCTGTTTTCAAACAGAAAATGAAACGGGAATTTTAAAAGTATAGTGAAACGTTTTAAAATGTTTTCATTAACTCCCACCCACCATAAATCATAAACTTTCGACTCTTCTGAAATTTTTCTTTTAATCATAATTTCAAAATACGGACAGTCCAAAACTGTTCATCGTTCCTATTTATAATATTAAAATATTTTTGGGAATAAAAGTTGATATAAGGAAGATCTAGTTGTTGTTTTTAGCACATCCCACGACTACTGGTACCTTCTTATTCGCTTCATTGTCACTCTGACATGTATTGATGTTTTTCAATATCATCTCTCCTCCCAAAACATTTTATTGAATCAGTTCTCCGTTGCTGGAATTTAAGCAACAACAATAAAGAAA
>NC_142944.1:42188185-42218185 GCF_046866305.1 Octopus bimaculoides | reverse complement strand
GCACGCACGCACGCACGTACGCACGCACGCACGCACGCACGTACGCACGCACGTACGCACGCAAACATATATACACACCTGCGAGCAAACACACACGCTAAGACGCACACACACACACACAGACACACACACACACACACACACACGAACACATATATATATATATATATATATGCGACAGACAAACATATATATGTATACGACGGGCTTCTGCTATAACCTCAGGCTGACCAAAGCTTGGTGAGTGGACTTGGTTGATGGAAACTGAAAGAAGCCCGTCGTATATATATATATATATATAACAAGAGTGAAAGAAAGCTAAGCTTCCTTATCAGATTTAAACATTCTTCTGCCTGGCGGCAAATTTAAATATACAGATATAAAGAGAGGAAGGGATAGCTTCGGCTACTTCCGTACATGTTGAACAACAGATGATTTAACGAAAAGCATCGATGATTCACCTTGATATGAATACGAGCTGTCATCAAAACAATATTTTCAAAATTACTGTGAGTTAATAGTATACTATAGTTTCGTGTTTAACTTGTAAATTAAATAAATCAATTAAAAAAATAATTTAACTAAAATTACCAAGTGTACCTTCCTCAGCTCTATCGCTCCACATTTACGAAGACACATGAATAACTTTTTTAAATATTACCTTATTCATCAATACAAGACACGCAGCTTGGGCAGGTGTCTTCTACTATAGCCTCAAGCCAACTAAAGCCTTGTGAGTGGAAATTTTAGACGGAAACCGAAAGAAGCCCGTCATATATCTTTTATTCTTTTACTTCTTTTTGTTATTACATTGCGGCCATGCTGGCACGCCTTACAGAACTTTTAATTGAATGAATCGATCCCTGTACTTTTTTTAAGCCTGGTACTCATTCTATCAGTATCTTTGGCCGAACTGGTAAGTTACAGGGATGCAGACACACCAACAATACTTAGCAAGCGGTAGTGGAGGACGAACACAGAGACAAAGACCGACGCTCACACACACACACATACACACTCTCACTTTATCTGTCTGCCCCCCCTCTCTCTCTCTCTCTCTCTGTCTCCCTCTCTCTCTCTCACATACACACACACACATACACAGATCACCTTTTACTGACTTTTACAGCATCTTCACCAAAATGCTGTGGCTAAGCGGAAGCACCGTCATTGCGTGAAAACTAGTTCAGTTAAGTTCATTTCCACCGTCTTCTCTCGTTGTTTGGTTTTAGTAAATGTCTATCTTTAGAAGTTATTTGTGAATATATTTATAGAAATAACAGTGTATCTCTCACATTTTTGTACCAATTATTGATAGTGTAATCGATGTATTCTTTGACTCTTCAGTGGCTATGCCGGTGCAATTCTTCAATTTTACTTTATATTCTCCACAGCATTATTGTAAATTGATATTGACGTATCAAGAATTTATAACCATTGTTTGATATATATCAACGTTGTTATCTAATGTCCGAGTAATTGTCTCTCTACGCTAAAGTACCATAGTACTTTCACATACTCATTTTCTAAGCTCGCTGGTGGTTGATATAAGTACCAGAAAGCTTTTGTTGAAGCAGTTGGAACTGGACATTTTTCAGGTGTATATAATCAGCTTACTATTGTCTCCTCTTTTATATTTTGTTTTAGTAAATGTATGATATACTGATACAGTGTAATATGTTATTTCAGAAAATATGGCACACAACTGATAATTTTCATATACACTGTAGGAATTGTGGTAATTCTTACAATATACCTATTACCTTTTCCTGTACCACGCTTGTAACTGATTTCGTCGCCCTATATTTGCTGAATTTCTCCATTGAGGTCAGAGTTATTTTTCTATTTGTGAATCAGCCATTTCACGGAATTTTGTTTATTCACCACACTTGACTAATATGCCTCTAATAGATCATGGCTTTCTCGTGGTTACTTTAGTGGCCCAAAACTCAATCCAGTTCGCTCTTCTGATCCTTGTACTTTGATGGTTTTTATTCAATTATTTCAACTCATAGACTTTTATTCGTGTTTGTTTCAGTATTCTTTGGATGACATAGATTATGATAACCTGATTATTCTTTTACACTGGTTGTTGTACCTGCTTCTACCAGTTTCTTTATAAAAGTTTCAGCATATCACCCAAAGAACATTGCTTCACACCAAGTCTTGTTTGTGTATTTGAATAAAAACACGACAGATATGTTTCGTTACCATAATCCGCACTTTATAAGTTCTTATTTTAGAATACTTATTAAAAATTGTGGCTAACTACTGGACATTTTTATCAATTCAGGAATCTTTCTGCTTAGCAATATAGATATATGTCTCCATATATCTATACTGCTATAGATATGTCTCCATATACTGCTTAGCAGTATAGCTATTTGTCTCCATGACAAAAAAGTGACTAAGAGAACAACTCTTCTTGAACAGAACACTGGTCTGTCGCAGGGTTAACTTCCCAGCAATTACTGGAAGCCATATACAGCTGAGTAGATTGGAGCAACGTGAAAGGAAGTGTTTTACTCAAGGAGACAACACTTCGCCTGGTCTGTGATTGTGTATACAAAACCCTATCCACTACGTCACGCTCCTTTGCTTGGTAACAAACTTTATGATATTGTTAAATACCCAACTCGTTATTCTGGGCCATATCTATAGTGTCACATTCCATTTCCATTTATAATTCTAATGACTTATGATCATTGATTGTACTGAATGTCTTTTTTTTCTTTCAAAATGAACATCAAATATGTTTGGATTTTTTTGGTGTTAATGTATCACCTATGCTATTCTGTTTTTCTGTTTCTAAAGATTTGTTTGGTAATGATTTCAAATGGTTAGTAACCATAAAAGAAGCACCAACAACAGTGTTCTATTTTTTACGTAGCGTCTTATGTGGCTTGATTCTTCTGTATTATGCCTTTCTTTTACTTCCAAAATACCTTGACTGTTTAATGTTATATTTCATTTACTATTTGATTCGTTTACCACTTTTTTTTTCACATTACATCCCGTTTTTTTGTTTCTTGGCTAAGACTCAATTTATCACATTATTTTTTCCAATTTTGTTTAGCGAATTTCCTATATAACGTATTTTGTTTATTTATATTTATTTATTTTTGAAGTATCTTAATAGCACCAAACTCGATGGAAACTGCATAGATTAGGTCATTTAGCCTGTTGATGTTTCCCCGGTTTCTTTGTCTAGAAATAATTCGGTTATTATTTCCTGTAGATATTTGATGATTCATAACTTCGTGAGATCTTTATTGATTTTCTTCTATTTCCTTTCATAAATTCCCCTGTGATTAAATTAGTGGAACTAGTGTTTTATTCCGTTTATTTTCATGTGAGAGGTCAAAAAAATATTGTTGCTGATAAAAGGTATTTAGATGGATGTTTCTGGGATGTTTTTATTTTTGTTCCTGTTTATTATGAATCTTCATGTATTCACTAATGGCTAAATTTTAGTTTTCGTCTTGTATCTCTGTGCTCTTTGAAGGGATAAGTTTAAGAACTTGTGTTTGTTATGTATGGTTGTCATTCATGTACAATATGTGCTAACATTCCAAGAGTGTTGCTATTTGCCCCAGCTCAGCTCGATGGAGCAGACTTGGTATATAAGGTTCACCAGCCGCAACCAATCTGGTTCGCTTTTCCATTATTTTTAGACTACATTATTCAATGTTTCTCTGTTATTGGTATTGAACATTACGATGTAATTCAAGTGAGGTTTGGCTGCTTTCTTGCACCTCTAGCAACCACATTAAGATGAACCTTTGATTTGTTCTTTGAATCGCCATTCATTAAAGCCATTTATTATTTTCAGAGCCACAACAAATATGAAGTAAGATATTTTTTATTGGCAGTTTATCTTTTCAAAGAACAGGACTCTGTGTCCTATGCTTCTTAAGCTTCGTACATAATTACATTAAAGCTCACAGAGAGCTCACATACATTTTAAATTCTCTGTCGAGAGATATTGTTGTTAATGTTCTGTTGCTCGTATCCAATTCAACGCTGACTAATCATACCTAATGATTGAAACTATTCCAACTATGACCATCTTGTCGTTTATTCTTGGACCAACTTATGTGGGACGGCGTTAATTACAAAGGTCTCCTCTATTCTAACTTGAAAGATATACAAGGTAGAGCAGAGAGGACAGACGTTTATGAAAAATTCACAAAATCATTAATTCTTTCTACAAACAAATTTTATTGATATCAATGTGTTTGAATTGAATTAGCATTTGTCAAAATCAAGTGTAAAAAACAACAGCTATCATGTGGTGTCCATTTTCATAATGCATTTCTGAAGGCGTTCCTGGAAGTTGGCCTCCACTTTTTCCAGTATTGCTCTGTTGATTAGGGCGACTTCCACGCGAATAGCTTTCTTCAAATCGTCCAATGTACGGGAGTTATGCACACGTGCCTAGAAATAAGCACACATGGGCAAACCGGGGACCGAGAGGGCCAAGGAATATCAGCAAACCTGGAAATGAGGCGGTCACCAAAGAGAGGGCGAATCTGTCCATTGCTGCTCTGGTTGTGTGGGCAAGGTGGAAATGCAGGTCTTCAAGAAAAATACGCCTTACCTATCGATTACCGATGTCAGGTTCAGTAGAATGCTTCCGAGCAGAGCGATTCGAACTCCGTATCAAAGCTTGTCTGACGCGTCCCACATTGTCCGGGGTCCGTACCGTTTGTGTCGACCCCAGCAGTCTCCTATTCATTAGTGTAATTCGTGTACAAAGTGCATTCATCTAACGTAATGGTGTGTTACGGGTGAGAACAGCCTGATTTCGGTGAATGTTGAAGTGGCGCCAAAACTCACACTGAACTAATGTAACTTATTCTTCATGTGACTTTCGTAGGCAAACACGCAATGTTCTATCGTCCACAGCACCATGGCTTTACCTGTAAAAAAACATGCTAAGAAACCACGGACCAAATGCTACCTGACGAATATATATCCCTCCCGCTGGGGATGAGTAATATCCATTTCAAAAACGTTTGTCTTCTTTACCCCATCCTGTATAAGTGACACCAGTTATTTTTTGGAACAATATCAGATGTTATTCCAATGTATATCAATGGATTTAGAAGAAGCTGCTTTTCTTATTAACATCTGTCAAACAGATCTGTAATGAAAAAACATTCCAACCGTGACCAATCCGCTTAACATTTGCTTCTTTTGACTTGTTTTCAGATGAATATCTCTAGAATTATATCAATCAAAGGTATCGTCTTAAAGACAGTAGTAGACAGGAATTCGAAAGAAATGAGTTTGTTATTTCTAGCAGGTTTGACGACCAAGAGAGTCTCTTGTTATTGTATATCATTGTTTTTATTTTCATTTTTGATTCGTTTTGATCGTTTATTTCATCAGTGTATTAAGCAGAGTCGGTTCAGTATTGGATACATTAAATTAGTGACTCCCAGACGTTGTTCCGACTCTCTGAGCTCTGAGTTCAGATCCCGCTGAAGTCAAATCTGTTTTTCATGTTTTTGAAAGTCCAATAAAAGACGTACCTTATCGGAGCGTAGTTTGACGGAATTAATAGAGAGTTATCAAAAGATGCCTTGTGCGGCTCTTTACGTTCTGCAATGACATTGATGCCAAGCAGTATTGACCAAAAATGTCGGTAACCTTTCGTTTGGGTAAACATTGTTGATATGGTAAGGAGATATTTACATGCATGAGTAAATGTATGTCTTCCTAAAAAAGAATTCAACCTTGCGTTTCTCAGAGACATGTGCAGATGCAAGACCGTCATCCACCGACGGAGGATGAATATGCTCTGTCTTAAGACGTAAAGATGCAGGCATGACTGTGTGGTTGAGGGGCTCGTATTGCAACTACGTAGTTTCGACTTCAGTTTCTTCTACTATTGCCTCAAACCGATCATTGCCTAGTGAATGAATTTGGTTGAAGGAAACTGCCAGGAATTCCGTCGTATATATATATATATATATATATATATATATATATATATATATATATATATAGAGAGAGAGAGAGAGAGAGAGAGAGAGAGAGAGAGAGAGTGAGAGAGATGTGTGTGTGTATGTGTGTGTGTGTGTGTGTGTGTGTGTGTGTGTTTTGTGCTTGTTCCCACTACCATTTGTTGTTTCGTATATGTCATCGTAACATAGCAGTGCATCAAAAACTACCGATAGAATAAGTGCCATGCTTAAATAAGCAAGTACCGTTGTCACTTTGTTCGATTAAGCCCGCCAAGGAAGTACCCTAGTATGGCCGCAGTCCCATGACTGATGCAAGTAGATAAGTAAAAAGATACACATATGAAAAATATATTATTTGTACTTACTGAAAATCTCAGAATGCATCCCAATTTTCTTGTTCCTGCTTCAACTGTGTTTGTTAAACAATATTTTTGATTTAGTATAAAACTAAAAAAACTAGGTATTTATGACTAAGGTGGTAAGTTACTGCTTCGTGTTCTAATACTTCTATGACTGGTTACACAGTTTTCTCAAGATTGGTACTTAAGCACTGAAGTGATAGTGATTACAGCATGACCCCTGAACGGGACGTCATTTCATCCAAGAATGACTCACTTATAGTTGGGTGAACTGGCGCAACACGAAAGGAAGAGTTTTGCTCAACGCAGTGCCCGTTCCAGGAATCGAAACTATGATCGTAATGTTGTGAGTGAAGCACACCTAACAAATAGACCAAGCGACGTTACTTGTATGAGAAAACAATAAATTTTTTTTAATAGAAATGGTTATGAATTATTTAAGCTCTACTGATTGCAAATGCAATGATGGGATATAGATTCTATAATTACCATATTGATTTGAATTAAGAATATTTATTTCTTATTGTGTTCTGTCTTTTACTAGTACACTTTCACTATTTCTTGGCATGGAAATTGATGCCACACATCACACATAGTTCTGTCTCTGTGATAAAGATGAATGGCATTTTCGCAATGCCATTTTGAAGAAAGGTGAATGTGCATGCATACATACATACATACATAAAAAAATACGTACGTGCATACATACATACATACATACAGACAGACAGACAAAAGTACTCTGCTGTTGATGTTGAAATACCAATGAAGGAGCCTTGGATCTAGGTTAGAAACCAGCTCTTTCTCTATTGGCAACAAATCTTGAAATAAACTAAATGACATACATACATACATACATACATACGTATGTACGTACGCACATACCAGAAACACTCTCTTCCTGATGATCTCCTATACAACCCCAGAAGAGCTGGGCTCTCTTACCTCAGAGAAGACCTGCATGAAAAGCATTCAGCATACAAAAATAAAAGACCATGCATGGGTATGTTGCCCGGAAACTTGAAGAAGACAGCAGAATCGATACGAAGCGCAACCTCTCTTGGACACAAGACCACTATATCACATCACACTTTGAAGGCTATGCGTTTGCAATCCAGGAACAGGAGATTGCCACAAAATACCTGGTGAACAAGAGACAGAGCGACGCTCTTGTAATCCATGAGGTGCAACGGCATGTGTAGGCTATGTCATGTTTCTGTGGTAGACATCACGCATGTGATTAGCAGCTGTCCTAAAATGTCGTCACGTGACTACCTCCCTATGCGGCACGATGTTGTCGCTAAAAAAATTTACAATGCCATCCGCAAAAATGACTGTCCTGAAATAAACTTAGAGAATCCCTCTGGTATGGAATACATTCATAAACACCAATTCAAGGAATACTGTTGGAATATTCCCATGAAAACGTATGTTAGATGTAAGCATAACAGGCCGGATGTTGTTGTTTGAGATAGAGGGGCAAAGGTATGTACCATCATAGAGGTTAGCACAAAATCCACAAGCTGCTTTTTTATTCTGTCTCTGCTTGTTTCCTCGTGTTCGTTTCTGTTGCAGAGCGTAAGTTCGAAACGTAAAAGACTTTCTCATCTTCCTGAGCGTCAAACTAATACACCTGACTTCGTCTTTTGTTTTTCTGTAAATTTCAACTACACACACACACACATATGCATATTCGACGGATTTCTTTTAGCTTCCGTCAACCAATTCCACTCACAAGGTTTTGGTCGGCCCTAGGCTGTTGTAGAAGACATCTGTCCAAGGAGTCATGCAGTGGGACTGAACCCGGAACCATGTGGCTTTGGATATACACTTCTTACAACACAGCTACGCTTGCGCCTATTTGAATCACGGTATTAATGTCGTAGAGAAATCAGTGTGACTTGCTCAGCAGAGAGAGAGAGGGGGGGAGAGGAGGGAGAAAGAGACGGAGAGAGACGGGGGGAGAGAAAGAAACAGAGAGACTGACATCATCGGTTTGGAACATTTTAATCATTAATGTTGGGAAAACTTGTGACAGGCATCGATTCTTTAAACTTTCTAATGAGGCTCTAACAGATCTAATAGGATCCAATCCTGTTCACTAGGAACGCAGGAACGTTGGTCTTTCCAATAAATAGACTCGGAATAAAAGACTTTCACTTCACAGCATTTCACAACCATTGCTTTCTCTCTGCTAATTGACAGCTAATTTATAACACAGACACACCCATCTTTTCCCTCTTGTACCATTCCCGGTTCCATAAAACGCATACGTATCGTTGTGCACCTAATAATGTCCGATATTTTTTTGTCATTTATGCTTCTTTTTTTAATATATATTTTACTTGGTCAATTATTTTTGACGCTTTGTATTAAAAAAAAAAATTTCAATAGAATTTTGAAAATATATACAGGATTCGGTTTGGTTGTTAATAGAGAATATATATATAAACATGTTTTCTCTTTCGTAAATCTGATAAAATGGTAAAAAAATTAAATAAAAGTAAAACAGAAACGAAACTACCAACAGCCGTCCATTATAATATTATTAATGTGTAACATTATATCATAACAACTGTCGTGTTATTTATTTACAAGCAGTCACCCGTTAATTATCTTTGGAAGTTTTAATCCGGTCTGTTCTAAGCTTAGATTGGAAATGTTAATGCTTTGACGCAGAGTTATTATTGAAATAATTGTCAGTCGGCTTACGAGTCTATCTCTGTTTTATATGTGTAATTTTTTTACGTTCTGCGTACATATAAAACTCTGTGTGTGTGTTTGTTCGACAGTAGTGTACTGTTTATGTTTCTGCACGTCTTTGTGCATATGTGTATTTATGTGTGTGTTTCTGTGCTTGTGTGTGAGGGGGAGGGTGCAATGTGTACATGTATATCTATGTGGTGTGTATGTGTGCATGTATATGAGTGTGTGCATGTGTATGTGTGTAAATAGCATATGTGTATGCGTGCGCGCGTGTGTGAGTGTGTGTGTGTATAGGGCTGTATGTGTGTGTGTGTATTTGCTCATGTGTAAGTGAGGCGGGAATGTATGTGAATGCTTGTTTGTATGTGTGTATGTATATAAGTGTGTGTATAAATGTGTGTATGAATGTGTGCCTGCATGTACCTGTGTGTGCATGTGTATGAGGTTTCTGTATGAGTGTATGAGTGTGCGTGTGCGTCTGTGTGTGTGTGTGTTTGTGTGTGTGTGGGTGAGTGTGTGCATGTGTATGAGGTTTCTATGTCAGCGTGCGTATGCGTATGTTTGTTTGTGTGTGTGTGTGTGTGTGTGTGTGTGTGTGTGTGTGTTTGTGTGTGTGTGTGTGAATGTGTGTAGCGTGAGTCAGTGTGCCTTAGAAGTAGATAATCGTTGCGAATGTGAGTATATTGGGTTCAATAACCTGAAACAGCATCTTGATAGAATATCTTCCTCCATAATTTCGCGTCGACGTACGTGGATTGAGGTAAGCGAAAATCATGACAGCTAAACGAAGGAATTGAATTAAACGCATAATGTCATCTAAATGAACTTCGATTATGATGTCGTATCACAGGCAAAACACCTACTGAACAATAAATGAACATAAGAAAGCATCAAATATGTATTAAACAACAACAAAAACATTACAGAATGAGATTAGGACAAAGTGTTCCCGGCTGGGTGCCCTGAGTGTACAACTGTTCTAACGTCACCTCCCGTAGTTGGACTTGCTAAAACCTGGCCCCTATTGATTTGATGCTGTTACACCCGAAAGCGCCCCTAGTTTCTTTTTCATACAAACTTCCTACCTAAAGTGATGTAAATTAAAAACATCCATCAAAATTTTACGACTTTGTACATATATATATATGTGTGTGTATGTGTATGAATGTGTGTGGGTATGTTGTGTGAGTGAGTGCGTGTATGTGTGTGTGTGGGTATATATAGATCGCTGACCACTACACACATTTTTTTCTCTCCTTGTTTCTTTCTGTGTTCCTTCCTATGCAAGAGCGTAGGCTCGAAACGTTAAAGACTTTTTCAATTCCCGAGCATTATACTAATACATCTATTTGTTTTCTACACCACCTGTCTTCGTTTGTTGTTTTTTTTTGTGAATTCTCCCTATATATATTTAAAAATATATATGTGTGTATATATATATATATATATTTACATGTATATACATGTGTGTTTGTGTGAGAGTGCATTCCTAATTATTCACGTCTATTAATGGTTACTTGGGTGTCCTATTCGACAGAATATTCCCAGGCGTAGCTGTGTGGTAAGAAGCTTGCTTCCCAACCATATGATTCCGTTAGGTGCCTTCTGCTATAGTCTTGGGCCGACCAAAACTTTGCGAGTGGATTTGGAAGACGGAAGCTGGAAGAAGACCGTCGTGTATATATATATATATGTGTGTGTGTGTGTGTGTGTGTGTGTGTGTGTGTGTGTGTTTGTGTGTTGCTTTGTGTCTGTTTGTCCCACCAACCATCGCTTGATAACCGATGTTGGCGTGTTTGTGTTCCCGTAACTTAACGGTTTGGTAAAAGAGACCGATACTAGGCTTACAAAGAATAAGTTCTGTGACCGCAGTCAAATGACTGAAACGTGTAAAGAGTAAATGAGTACGTGTCCGTATACTTTCGTCTATTTACAAGAACATATGCACGCACGCGCAGACAGACATATACACACACACACACACACAATTACAAACGCACACATAGATATCTACACACACGGATTACATGTAATTTATTTCTGATATATATATATATATATATATATATATATATATATATATATATATATATATATATGTATGTATGTACGTATGTATGTATGTATGTATGTATGCATACACGTGTACATATATCAGAATGTAAATGGATGTGCGCATGCGTAAGTCCTCATCATCCGTTTTGCCTGTCTGTCACATTCTTTTGTTTCTTGCGAATGTAAGGAAAACTGGAACAGCTTGTCCCATATATTCAGGGCACGAATAAAAGACACACACACACACACACGCACACATGCACACATATTCAAACTCACATACACAAACGCGCAAGCGCAAATACATGTGTTTGAAAAGCGAAAAAAGAAAAAAGAAAAAAAGAAGAGGCGGTGTAGGAGGTAAAACAAATGCTTGAAAGCAAATTGACTACTTCCGATACAAATTATATACTTCAGTGTTTATCTTTCTTACATTTTTCGGTTAATTTTTACATCCCCTTTGTTCTTTTATTTTTATACTTAGCCATTTGTACGCACACAAAGACGCACTCACACACTGACACACACACACACAATTACATCTCCAGATACGTATGAACGTATATGATGCGCACGCATATATATATATATATATATATATATATATATAAATTTTTTGGTTTGTTTCAGTCATTTGACTGCGGCCATGATGGAGCGCTGCTTTTAGTCGATCAAGCCTAGTATTTCTTTTATCCGACTTTAGGGCCGAACCGCTAGGTTACGGAGTCATAAACACACCAGCATCTGTTGTCAAGCGATGGTGGGGGAGGAGACAAACAGACAAATCTGTGCGTTTATATACGATAGGCTTCTTTCAGTTTCCGTATACCAAATCCAGTTACAAGGTTTTGGTCGGCTCGAGGCTACAGTAGAAGACACTTGCACAACAAGCCACGCAATGGGACTGAACCCGGAACCATGTGGTTGAGAAGGAAGCTTCTTACCACACAGCTGCGCGCGCGCGTGTATGTGTGTGTGGTTTGTGGTTTGTGTATATGCTTCTCACCCCCTCCCTTTCCTCCTCTGAATATATACACAGATATTTTCAGGTACTAATACATATCTGTCTGTGTACCTATACAATCGCATGTGTGTGACTTGTGTAATGTCTCTCCCTCTCTCTCTTCTTCTCTATCTATCTATCTATCTATCTATCTATCTATCTATCTATCTATCTATCTATCTATCTATCTATCTATCTATCTATCTAACTATCTATCTATCTATATATCTATCTATCTATCTATCTGTATATATATATATATATATATATATATCGTGTTTTTCTCCTTGTCTCCCTATTCTTTCTGTTGAAGAGCGTAGCTCGAAACGTCAAAGACTCCGTATTCCCGAGCGTCATACTAATACATCCTTTTGTTATTTACACCACCTGTCCTCGTCTGTTGTTGTTTTTTCGTATATTCTCCCATATATATATATATATATATATATATATATATATATATATATATATATATATATATATATATATATATATATAATACAAAGAATATATATGCATGTATACACACATATATGTACACACTTACATCTACATGTGTATATAGATGCATATCAGGGTACAGGACGTTAGAAGAATGAACTACAGACAACGGAACGAACACATAGGAAAACAGATAGCCACTTGGAATTAATCCTTCGTCAGCTGCCTCTATTCTAACTAGACGTTTCGAAGATAAGGCACACCGTACTCTAGAATAGTATCTTCCTGAGTAGTGGATCGACCCACTAAACAGAGAATTCCAAGGTGGCAAACACAAACCAAGACAGGAAAAATTGGACAGTGAAAACAACATTAAAAAGCCGTACGGCCAAACGCGAATCTGATGTAGAACGCTAACAGTTCGTCTCGCCTTCATAGTGGCTGGAGTGAAAAGAGAGTTGACCACAGGTCACACGTGAGCAGAGAGGATGGTAGATGGTGGAAGTGGAACAAGGAGGAAGAGAGATGTGTATAGTAGTGAAGTAGAAGCCAGGACAACAGAAGAAAGCAGAGCGAGAGGGGTAGATGGGTAGGAAGAAAGATAGATAGGTAGAAACACACACATAAATACATATTTGTTTGTCTGTCTATTGTGTCTACCGCTATGCTGGGGCACAACATTTAAGAATTTTAGGCGAACGAATCGACCCAGTACATGCTGTTTTCTTTAAAGGCTGGTACTTTTTCTATTGGATCTCTTTTGCCGAACCGCTAAGTTACGGGGATGTAAACACTTCAAAACTGGTCGACTTGTGGTGATGGGGGTCAAAAAGACACAAAGATACATACAGACACACACAAGCACACAATCGCGCGCGCGCACACACACACGTACAAACACACACGCACACAATCGCGCGCGCGCGCACACACGCATACAATCACGCGCGCGCACACACACACGACGGGCTTCATTCAGTTTTCATCTACTAAATCCACTGACAGCCACTAAAACATTAATTCGAGACCAAGTAATATATATAGAAGAAAATTGCATCCCCGTTGTCAAACGTTAGATATTCCTGGCTAGCTTTAGCCATTCTTTGGCTGAAGCTAGCCAACAATATTGAAGTGGCACATAATATGAATTCTGGTAATGATTTTCTTTCAAATGCTTAATTCGTGTATATTCAACGGATGTAAACGTTTTCTTTTTTATTTTTTTGTATTTTTTGCATGGTGATATAAATCCTTTCATTGATAAAAACAAGAAAAATACTTGCTTGAAACAGCTTTAGTGAATGAACCAATATCCATCTGTTGTTACCTGTTTATTAATCACCATGCGAGTTTCAGGATTCGAATGAATCACATATATAAATAGGTATATAATCAGGAATCAGATATATATATTTATATATATATATATATATATATATATATGTATATATATATACAAACATACATACATACATACAATACAATACATATGTGTGTGTGTGTTTGTGTGTGTATACACAAATTTAATGTACCTCAATAACTTCTACATCTTTCATCCAATTTCTTTTAAATTTTATAAACATTTGCTTCATATCCCAGACTCGATCATAGTGTACATAAATTTTTAAAAATCGATATTCGGACCTCTAGATCGATGGGAAACCAGCAATAGATGATTCCTATTCATTTTCATTAATCTGCTGTTTTATAATCTGTAGGGTTTTTTATACTTTCTTCGCTTTTTTTTTATAAAAGTGAAAGGATTTTGTCAATTTATTTCTTACCACTGTCCACCAGCAACGGTGATTAAATTGATTAGGAACTCTGAACGCATACATTCCCACAATTCTCAATCGATTTTCACCAAACTTTACACGCACATTACTTATGTCGCAAGAATGGTTATGCACTAAACATATTGCCCAGAGCTCCCTCGTAAATGAACTTAAATGGGCATAGCTTTTTTGTAAGTCTGGTCTTCCAAACATTTTTAATCTTTTTATGAAAGTGAAAGGAGTACACCTGCCACTGTAATTAAATTGACTATCTAATACCAAGTAATCTTAAACTCCATATTCAAACTGCATTAAACTTTGGCAAGCTAACCGTTACCTTTCCTGAGTTACTTGAAAGGTGCTGTTCCCCTTCTTCTCTTCTATTTGTTGGTACATTTGTTTACCTACCAATGTGTTGTTTCACTTTAAGGATGCTTATTTACCCATCCATTACGATATTTCGACTGTTGTCCATTGTTTCAAATATATTTTAGCATTGCCGTTCTAGCTTTTTTTAAACAACACATGATTCGTCTCAAAGAATCAACCTTTAAATAAGTGTTTCGCTTCTACTAGCGAAAGCTATACGTATCTTTCAGAAAGCTCCATACCAATTTAACTCTATGCAGTATTCACTGTTAGTTTATGCACAGGCTATGTGGGAAAATAGAATTAAGAGGTTTTGTTAGCTTATCTCTCTGAAAAAACAGCTCCCTTTGCTGTTGAAAAAAGTATACTCGCAGAGGGGAAGTTTCAATGTTTTCCTTCAGTTTCATTACATCATTTATGTGGCTGGTTCTGACAAGAAATTTCGCTTTCATGTAAAACAACAATATATTGTACTAATTATCCGTACTCTACTCCCAAAACACTTACGTAGCTCTATTTTGCATCGCTCATGTTCTATGATCATTAAAATACAACGATCTCCACAATAACCAGTCTTCAATTTGATTTTCCGTTCCTAGGTTAATCGGAAACATACTTTGCCGTGGTATTTATAAACCTTCTCGGTAATACAATTATTTGGTGAAAAGATACCACCAAAGCAACTTAAACAGTTCAAACGACGGGTGCGTTTGTTAGCATGTATATGTGTGTGTGTGTTTGTGGGTGTGAATGAGTGTGTGTATAAATATACTTATATTTATATATATATGTGTGTGTGTGTGTGTGTGTGTGTGTGTGTGTGTGTGTGTGTGTGTATGAATTTATATATATATATATATGTCATTAAGAGTTACAGGAAACAAAAGACAAAGAATGTGTATGTGTGTAGATACATACCTATATATATGTATGCATATCTTTTATCATTTATTTTTTTATATGCTTCAGTCACTGGATTGAGGCTATAGTGGGATACCGTCTTGAAAGAATTTTGTCGATCGAATTACCCCGTTGCTAAATCTGGCACATATTCTATGAGTCCTTTATATTAACCACAAAATTACAGAGACAAAAGAAAAAACACACACCCAATATAAACAATTGCTATTGTCTAGCGATAGTGCCGATCAAACACAAGCAGAAAATTCATATATATAAATGTGTGTATGTGTATATATGTATATGTATATGTATATATATATATATATATATATATATATATATATATATATATATATATATATATGTGTGTGTGTGTGTGTTTGTGTGTGTGTATGTGTGTGTGTATGTATATAGTTGTATATGTTACATGCATGTGCATATATATAATGCTTGCATACATTTATTTGTCTGTTTAGAATCACACAAACACACATGTAAACACACATACGCACACTCACACACACTCACACATACACGCATATACACCTATATACCGTTTATGCTCCCTTATATTAATTCTGTAAATGGAATCAATCAGCCTAATGAATCCTTAAGACAATTGCACGGCACAATCATAATAGATTCCCAATTACATTATGCCAATGAAAAATGGCATTGCTATGATGATGATGATGATGATGATGATCGTCATCATCATCATCATCGTCATCATCATAATAAAGTATCCTCTTATCTTGTTTATATCGTTAATATCGATAATATATTTAATATCGTTAATATCTTGTGTATCATTAATATCTTTATTATTTAATATATTCAATATGCTCAATATTAATATATTCAATATTGTTAATATCTATTTCCATGTAATTATGGCAACGTTTTTTTTTTTATGTATGCATATAAATATATACAAATGCGCGCGTCCATATACTGATACACTATTATATCAGTTTATATATACTTTTACAAATTATATACACACACACACATGCACACATATACACACAAACATATATATATATAGTAAGAGAGTGTGGCTCGGTGGTTAGAGTGTCAGGCTCATAATCATGAGGTAGTGAGTTCGATTCCCGAACCAGGTTGTGTTGTGTTCTTGAACAAGACTATATTTCACGTTGCGCCAGTTCACTCATTTGAAGAAATGAATTGTGACGTCACTGGTGCCAAGCTATATTGACCTTTGCCATTCCCTTGTATAACATCAGTGGCGTGGAGAGGGAAGGCTGGTACGCATGGACAACTGCTGATCTTCCATAAACAACCTTGCCTGGACTTGTGCCTTGGAGGGGAACTTTCAAGTTGCAATCCCATGGTCATTCATTACCGAAGGGGGTCTGTACTTTAGAGAGAAAATAGATACCTAGATAGATGTGTATGTATGTATGTATGTATGTATATGCGTGTATATACACAGCGTGTTAGGGCTAAATTTGACAATTTGCACAAAAAGAAAAGAAAATATCTCATTCAATAATAAAAGTACTTAAAAACATCAAAAAGTATGAACTAAGTTTTGGCTGGGTAATAATAGTTTACTTAAAGTAGCCGCTACCAGCTTCCACTAGGGCTTTTAAAACTGCTCATGATAATTACGTATGCGTTCCTCACTGTATCCCAGAAAAGGTCTTCGAACACTTCCTTGATCTTGGTCATCAACTCGACTTGTGTGTCCCAGTCAGAGCAGTTGGTGTTTCCTTAACAACGCCCCTCACTTACATATCCGTGGGATTAACGCTCGGGTGAATGAGGAGGCAGAAATTGGAACAGTTGAAGTCGTAGAAATTCTCCGATAACCACTTTTGACACTTTCCGGAGTTATTGCAATGAGGCGAATCCTGCTGCCATACACATGGCTTTCTACCACCAACATTCTACAGCTAGAGATTGACCACAGACTCCAAACAGCTTCACGCAGCCGTCTGAATTGAGCCTAAAAACTTGTTCAAAGATGTGCGGGTGAAAACTGGCCTGCAGACGCAGTCAGAACGCCTGTTGTGTCCCTACACGCAAGGTACGGCGTCGTAGTCTCTATTGCTGCTGAGATGTCAGGCCTTGCAGCCCTCACAGTGTTGACAAAGTACTGAACGGTAGTCATTATGTTGTCATTTTGATAACCGGTGCGAATCATCTTAATATAGGTAACCTTTTTCCAATAATCAAATGGGTTCAGTCCTCCATGTCAGCTAAGTTTTTCTTAACTACAACTTTACGTTGTTGACCTTTCACCAATATATTCAGTTATTTCTCAGAAAAGGAGACATGAAAGCCGTCAAATTTGGCCCGAACCACCTATATGTATGCACACACACACACACACACACACACACACACACACACACACACACACACACACACACACACACATATTGTTGTATATTGGGATAGTCTCTTTTTTATGGCGAATAAACATACATACTATATATTCACTTGTTCTTCACTCGTTTTATTACTGTTCTTATTTCAACATATGTCCATATTGTCCGAAAATCTTTCGTCACACATCTGTGACTTCTTCAGTGACACTTTCCGTCTTCGTGGGTGCTCCTGCTCCACTTATTTCATTCTCTTCAGAACAGAGTGGAATAATATAGAGCAAGAGCACACACAAAGACGGAAAGTGTGTATATATGTATATATATATATGCGTGTGTGTGTGTGTGTGTTTGTGTGTGTGTGTGTGCATATATTCATATATATATATATATATATATATATATATATATATATATATATATATATATATATATATATATATGTATGTATGTATATGTATATATATATACACACATACATATATTCTTGCGTACGTACATACAGACATACTTCTTTACTTTCTAACTAGGTGTACATCATAACTAACGAAATATATCACACAGCTATATAAAAATATAATCACAATAATTTTCTTGTAGAATGTACATTGTCTCTGGATTATGGAAAACTAAACGATAATTTCACACACACGCAGCTGGTTCCCTATATTAGAAGTCGATGAACCTATTACTTTATAAGATTGAACCATGAACGCACCCAAGTGCACATCTGAGACAGTTGTAAGCTTTATGATAAATAAATAAACGAGTATAATCCATTATTTTTGTCTATTTCATGTTTAACTCTCTATACCATGCAAACAGGGTACTGAATCTGTGAATTTGCAAATTTGACTGTTGACAGACTTTAGTTTTGATTGCCTGTGTCCGATGTGTAATAATTACCAAATACTGATTAAGGCCAACTTCACTTGAGAAAGGGACATAATTTGACGATTCAAGAAGTCTTCAAAAGAGGTGTGATTAAGGAAAAGGACAGTCTTATTGTGGGGAGATGCGGAAACAGTAGTAGACGCTTGTATCTGTTACCATTTGGTAATTATAATAAATAACGTATTATGACTATATCAGCGGGCAGCTCGTGTCAAATAATTTGATTTTCACTTTGACTGGATATTAAGAATTTTTTTTTTATAACTGTACATACATGACCATATATTCACAGACATACATATATGCCTATGCATACACACACAAAAACACAAACACTCTTGTATATATATATATATATATATATATATATATATATATATATATATATATATATATATATAGATATATAGATATATATATATATATATATATATAGATATATATGTATCGTTTTGTCAAATCACCAGCCACTGAGCCGTTCAAACGCCTATTTTCTATTTTGTGTGTTTCCTTCCATATGTTTCAATCATTTCTACTACTACTACTACTACTACTACTACTACTACTTCTACTACTACTACTACTACTACTACTACCACCACTACTACTACTACTGCTGCTGCTGCTGCTGCTGCTGCTGCTACTACTACTACTACTACTACCACCACTACTACTACTACTGCTGCTGCTGCTACTACTACTACTACTACTACTACTACTACTACCACCACTACTACTACTACTGCTGCTGCTGCTGCTACTACTACTACTACTACTACTACTACTACTACTACTATCACCATAATTATCATCATCATCGTCGTTGTCATCATTATTCTTTTTATTCATCATCATCATTATCATCATCATTATTATCATTATTATTATTATTATTATTATTGATCAGCTAGACGTATTACAAGATGTCCATAAAAAAAAATTAATTGCTTTAAGATAAGGAAAAATATTCAATTAAAATATCATTTCCAAAGAAATGATATATCTAAAGAATAAAGTGGAAAATAATTAGGATTGGGTCAGATAAGTTAATTTGTTCTGAAATGTATTTTAATTTCTTCATGTTATATGAGGCTTGAAATTCATCGAAATTGGAGAATACTGCGATAGTAGAATCTTGATTTCAACAACGACGGCGATTCAACGTATGCCATTATAAGTTATAGAGCTCTTTTGATGTATAATCTTGAGAAAGAGATAACTTTGTAATGAAATCTATAAAACACTACAGGAAATTAATAGCATTTTGTTAATAATAATTAAACGTAAAGGTAACAAAAATGAAATTAATAGAAAAAAAAGACAACAAAAAGCAAGACGATAAAATAGGAAAACACCAAGAAATCAAAAGCAACGCTAATGATAGTCTTTCTTTTCATTTATTTATTGACATTCAGGCGTATACACACACACACACACACACACACACACACACACGTAGTTCTTGACTGAAGTTGCGGTATATTTTGGATAATGATATATTTCCTTATCAAGTAATGTCTGTTTGAGTGATATGCAGCTTTACAAATAGCATAGTTGAATCGTTTGTGACTCGATTAAAAATATCTCGCCTATTTTTATCATAAGCTATGGGTAAGTAATACGATTTCACTTCTAGTGTATCGAATATATAATATCATATATATAAGATACATTAGCGATATCACCTCCAGTCTTATCATATGTTGTTGCTTAATGACTCGAATATCGCCTGGCCAAGAATATAGCGTACTTCGTTGTTGTTAACGAGGTTGTAATGATCCGGTTGTTATTGCTCAGCTGTTGTTGTTTTTGTTATTATTGGAACCATTCAAGGTCTGACCATTCTTTCTTTAACTTCATTGTCTTTTAATGTCTTTTTTTTAAATATATTTTTTCTTTAAGAGGATAGACTCTGCTTCGAGGGAGGTTTCGGTGTTATATCCAGCGAGTGTAGCGATCAAATAACTTCACATACTCACACTACTCCTTCCCACCTCCCTTATGTCCTTTGCTCCCTATTCATGTACTATCTTCTAATCTACAACATATTACATCTACACTAACTACCCTAATGTATTTACCAGTAAACCCTGTTTAGTGTATAATGAATGTTAATGTATATATATGCTTGTCATAAATCTTGAAATAAGTAAGGAATTCTTCGCAATTACACACACACATATATAGCGACTGAAGGCGCTATTCAACATCAGTGTTGCTAGAAGTAAGAGTCAAAACAACTCATCCACAATAAAGCACCGTCTTATTTTTCTGAATCACGCCCTCAGTCGATTTAATGGCGTATATATTTTTGCCTTTCGGTTGTAAAGTTGCTAACAAGCCACCCTTATTATTTATAATTTACTCCTTTACCATTTATGAAATCAGCGTATGATTTCTATGGTACTCTTATAAGCTGAGAAAGGTAGTTATATGGGTACAGGACGTCACCAACAGTAAACAACATGAAATACGAAAACACGCAAATAGCGAGGAAAAGTGATACAAAGAATGACACTTCATCAGTTGTCGGCTGTCTATCTACTCTTCATTTCGAGCAATCAACGACAATATGAGTCTTTGAAGACAGTTGCTTCCATAAATACCAAAATAAACTTTTGGATTTATGGAGGGTCAAAGTTAGGAGGAAAATAGGACAATGGAGACATACAGGGAAACCGAACGAAAACTAACATGGAGGGTCGTTAGACTTGAACGATGGGGGAAATAGTGAACGCTGAGAGAAATATTTTCTTTGAAAAGAGAAAAGACAGAAGAGAGGGATAGGAGACGTACATGGGGTAGCCATTTAGTATAAAGATATTAAATGCGAATGTGGTAACCATCGCGGTATCGAACTTCATACGATTGCAGGCAAAATTCGCACACGCATGCACAAACACATACATATGCAGAATCACACACGTGTGCGCATTTAACATTTATATGTACGTATGTACGTAATTATGTATTTATGTATGTATTTATTTTTTCTCTCTGCTTATTTCTGTGTTCCTTTCTATTGCAGCGCGTAGGCTCGAAACGTAAAAGACTTTCTCACATCCAGAGCGTTAAACTAATACACCTTTAATATATAATATTCTTTATACACCCGTCTTCGTCTTTTTTTTTTTTTTTTGTAAATTCCTACTATGTATGTATGTATGTATGTATGTATGTAAGTATCTATCTATCTATCTATCTATCTATCTATCTATCTATCTATCTATCTATCTATCTATGTATATATATATATATATATATATATATATATATATATATATATATATATATATATGGCTGTTTGTTGACAACTTTTTTTGCCTTGTAAGGGTAGTTTATAAAGTACTTCTGTTTTAACAGTAATTGCGTGTTCGAAAAAAATGTTTGTCTTGTTTGTATCGTACAATACACAATTCGACGATTCTAATAAAACAAATGTTTGTTTATATTTATAAACACACACACGCACACATACTGTATATAAGAGAGAGAGAGAGAGAGAGAGAGAGAGAGAGAGAGAAAAGAGAGAAAGAGAGAGAGAGAGTGAATGAGGGAGAGAGAGAAGAGTATTGAGTTTCAGTTTGGTATATTATACAATTTCTAGGACACGCGAATAGTTTTGTAAGATGGTGGCGTAGTGGCGTAATTCACTCATCAAGTTTATAAACAGTTTAAAACGTCCTCAGTAAGGTTGTGTTTGTATGTATAAATATATAGATACACATACATACACACAAACTCATACACACCCATATGTCCTTACACACACACACACACACACACACACACACACACACATACACACACACACACACACACACACACACACACACACAAGCATATATACATACACGCAGTCAGATGAGAGACAGAAAATTAATGTAATTTGAGAGATTCACTTAGAAGCTAATTTACGTCGTTTACCTTCTGGTCTTCCTTTGGTTCTTTCTGTGGGAAAATATTTCGCGCATAAGTAACACGTGGCAAGGCATGCACAATTCTACCTCATCGAGATGATTTATTAATAATAGCATTAATTATTCTCTCTTAATAGATATTATCAGACCGAGGCTAAATATCTCAGTTCAGATCACATGTCCAATAACAATGATGAGTTGATGTTAAGGTCCTTTCATAAGTTTCTTGCAGCCACACGTACACATTCATATATCATATATACATATAGACACTCACATGTATTGTGTGTATATATATGTGTGTGTATATGTGTGTCTGTCTGTGTGTCTGTGTGTCTGTGTGTGTGTGTCTGCCTGTCTGTCTGTGTGAGTGTGTGTGTACATGCGTATATAAATATATATGCTAGAAAGACCAAAAGCGTAAGCAGCAACAACAATAATAACAACAAAAAAACAGCAATACCAGCAACAGTATTAATAATAATAATAATGATAATAATAATAATAATAATAATAATAATAATAATAATAATAATAATAATAATAATAATAATAAATTTCTTTTACTGCTATTTGGCCGACGTACAAAGGGGAAGGACGAAAACAGTGGGGAGTGGAAGAATAGAAAACCAAAAAAAATGTAAAAGACCCTACATCAACTACTACTACTACTACTACTACTACTACTACTACTACTACTACTACTACTACTACTACTACTACTACTATTATTACTACTACTACTACTAATATATTACTACGACGACTGACGATGATGATGATGATGATGAGGGTGAGGATGATGATGATGATGATGATGAGGATGATGATGATGATGATGATGATGATGTTGATGACGATGATATTATTATTATTATTATTATTATTATTATTATTATTATTATTATTATTATATTTAATAATAAAATACATTGCGAAATGGTTCAACTGACTTTTATGAAGGAGCCACGTCTCGGGTCGCTGCTCCTGCTTCCCTCCGTTGTAACGCCCGCTTTCTTCCATATCCCATCAACGTCAGAGAGGAAGGATAATGTAGTTAAACTCACGAAGACATACACGCAGCTGTTTAGTTTAGCGATGGCAACCATTACACAGAAAGAGCAACAAAAACAAACCTTACACCTATGTATGTGTGTGTGTGTGTGTATGTATGTGTGTGCATATATACACGTATACACACACCTATATATATATATATATATATATATATATATATATATATATATATATATATATATATATATATATATATATATATTCATATATATATATATATATATATATATATATATATATAAATGTGTGTGTGTGTGTATATATATGTATATATGTGTATATACATATATATATCTGTATATATACACACACGTATATATAATTCGTTATGTGAAACAGCAACAAAGTATTGGTCTAAAAAGTAATCTGTGTATCATATTTAAGGCAGATAAATCACTGAAAGCCGAATTTATTGCGGTAATATCTGTTATACAGTTATAGTGTCAAATAACATGAAAAATATGTGTAGAAGAAGAAACACGTATGGCAGCGTTGGTATTATTATTAGATAAGCATTTCTTCCTCTTTGGCCTTCGTCAGTAGCCTGTATCCAGATTATGTGCAGAACACATTTTCTTCTTATGTTTGGAGCATACATTGTTAGACTATTTATTATGCTGTGGACAGAAAAAGCTCATTGTTGACAACATCATATTGCAAATAAGTTGCATATCAATGTGTGAAGCAGAGGTCTAGGATATTGTTACTCATACTGGGAATGTCTATCTATCTATTTATTTACTTCTGTTTCTCTCTCTCTTTCTCTCTCTCTCTCTCTCTCTCTCTCTCTCTCTCTCTCTCTATCTATCTATTTATCTATCTCTTTCCTCTCTCTCTCTCTCTCTCTATGTATATATATATATATACATATATATATATATACACAGACACAGACGCACGCGTACACACATGCACGCACAAACACACACACATACATATATATATGACCACTATACATATATATTTTTTCTCTCTTTGTTTCTCTCCTCGTTCCTTTCTGTGTTCCTTTCTGTTGAAGAACGTAGGCTCGAAACGTTAAAGACTTTCTCTATTCCCGAACGTTATACTAATGTATCTATTTGTTGTTTACACCACCTATCTTCGTGTGTTGTTTTTTCGTGAATTCTCCTATGTATATATATATATATATATATATATATATATATATATATATATATATATATATATATGTCAAAGGTAGAACAGAAAGTACACAACAAACGGAAACTAACAAAGCACAAAATACGGAAAAATAGACGATACCACGACAAACGGCAAACAGGATAAAAACAAGATACACGGATCATTCGCAAACGATTTCCTCACCAGTCGGAGTCAATAAAGTCCTTGTAGTTTTGCCCTCATATATATATATATATATATATATATATATATATATATATATATATATGTGCATCCACCCTTAAGGGTTACCCACATTTAGGTGGCAAATATACTTCACGATGTTGTGCAGCTACTGTTTATACTTCGCTCAGAGATTTATTATTGCTTGTTTACACTTTTTCGAGATCAGTAACAGGCTAAAAGATATATATATTTGCATTGGGGACCACTTCACATCGACAACCGGTGACTGTCACTCGCTGATGAACGGTCAATACCCAGAAACTCAGGTCCGTGTGTCTATCCCCTCACACATACGTACATACATACATATATGTATACACAAATATTCCCATACGTACATGATCCCTGGCACTAACGTTAATCGTTGCATTTTGAAAGCTGTTTATATTTTAAAATTTGCTGCGTGCGTGCGTGTCAGTTCTGCATGTGGTGGATGGGTCTATGTGGAAGTTATTTCCAGAGGAGTTATTAATACTCTAATAGTAATAATAATAATGATAATGATGATAACAACAACAACAGCAACAACAATAATAACAATAATAATAATATTCCAACTTTTTGAACTTTGTGAGGAGGTGCTCCGTTATTCTTCCTGTGGGGAAGATCAGGTCATTCCAGCAGTGGGTAGGGTATATATATATATATATATATATATATATATATAAAACAGAATGCAGCACAGAATTTTGTCAGTGAACAGGTCGCGGTCTGAAAGCGACGAAAATATTTTGACAAATTAAATTTAAATGTTGAAGTGAATCTAACGGATTTTGTGTGTTATTTTAAATGACTTATAAACACCTTCCATGCTGCAATTGTTTTCGTTCCAGCACACGATCTCAGATCAGGTCACTTGCTATGCAATTACATCTCTTTCTCTCTCTCTCTCTCTCTCTCTATATATATATATATATATATATATATATATGTATGCAAATTTCCCCCTCACATGTGGTGGCAATGACTGTAGACGTACAACTGGACACACATATATACTCATCTATATATGCTTTTGTATCCATAGATATCTACGTATGGTTATGTACACAGGCACAGACATGTGTATTGAATTGTCTAAAACTATTTATATGGTCTTATATACTGTTTGTAGGCTTTTTGTGTGCCTTATATTCTTATATTTTCATTTTTCATTTATTTATATTTTTATTTTTATTTTATTCTTATTTTTATTTCTATTTTTATTTTTATTTTTTATTTTTCATTTTATATTAGTATTGAATTTTGTGAATCTCTGAAGAGGCCTAGCGAATCATGCATGTACTCCCATTACATCATTTTCATCTGCTAATTATTCCGGCACACAGGAGCTATAGAGATAGAGTGGGGCATGCCAAATCTAGGCCGAAACAGCTGTAAGTTTCTGTATATTCTCCAATTGCTAAATGTACTTTATATTTGTAACCTTAATTGTTAATATGACATGGTATGTCTTAAGCATCTGTATATTATGGTTTTTGTCATTTTAGTTACAAAATAAACAAATTAATTCAATGGAATACACTGTCTGCAAGTCGATGGATACTGCATTTTCTCCTCCATTTTCTTATTGCTATATATATATATATATGTATATATATATATATATATATATATATATATATATATATATATATATATATATATATATATATATATATATATATATATACATATTTTCTTGGTTTACTGATATATACAGATATGTATGTATGTATATGTGTGTACGCGCTTGTGTGTACGTATGTGGAAATGTATGTATACGTGTGATTCACCTTATAAACTTATTTTCATGCCAAACCACTTGTTATACTAAACATCAAAATATTTTAATACGTATCAATTATCGATTTATCTCTCCCTCACACACATTTTACCTCTGCCTTAAGGAAGGCAGAGGTATTGTTTTCATTCGCGTTTGTTTGTCCGTAGACAAGATATCTCAAGAATCGCAAGATGGATTCGGATGAAACTTTCAGGGATGTGACTGGCACGAACTGGTTAGATTTTGGGAGCTATCTGGTACCAGACAAGGATTCTGGATTATTTTTCCGTTTTGTTACTTAATTTTTGCAAGCGGTCGGGTTCATTATTAGTATTCTCGTTTTATGAGAGCTATCGAGTTTATCTCAGATATTCTCCTTTTAAAAATCATCTCCGGCTAATCGTTGAGAGGACGTTGGTGTTGCCTTGGTAAAGGTTTACGCTCTCGGAGCACTCTTGATGCCATTGTTTTCATTGACTCATACACGCATCTATATTATAGTTATAGCTGACATAATTTTCCATTACTACAATTAGCTTACCATTTAGCATTCATCAGACAGTCTGTCAATTGAAGAGCTACTCTATTATTGACAACATTCTGTAAGACAGTAGAATGTAGGCATATGATTGGCCTGAAACTTCCGTTGGTCATCGTATCCGCCAATCAGCTTTTATATTTTTTTGGTGCAATTTGCCAAAATATATTTTATTAGGAATTTTAATATTATTTTCGTCTTGACATTTATTTGAATTATCAATAAGCTCTGTAAAGAAATGAGAATTTTTACATCCGCATAATTAGAACAACTTAGCTTCATGTCTCGTTTACAGCACTCAACGACAGATTATTTCGTGACAAAAATACTAACTCAACGTTCTTACAATTATTATCATACAGAATACCTCAGACTATTGTGTTTCTTATCCATTTGCTTCTGTATGTGGATCTGTGGTTATGATAACGTCATTTAAAACTGACTCCACCCCTACTATTATTGTTTTTTTTTCATGTATCTATCTTTAATCAGTTATTTTTTATCTTTTTCAGTAATTTGACTGCGCCCATACCGGGTGTGGGGCTGCCTTGAAGAAGTTTTAATCGAAAGTCTAGTACTTACTTTATCGATCTCTTTTGCCGATCTGCTAAGTTACGGGGGCGTAAACACACCAACACCGGTTGTCAAGCGGTATTGGAGGACGCACACACATACACATATGTACGCATACACACACACATGTATATACGGCGGGCTTCTTTCAGTTTCCATTTACTAAATCCACTGACAAGACTTTGACCGGCGCGAGGTTATAGTAGAAGACACCTGCCCAAGGTGCCACGCAATGGGACCGAGCCCGGAGCTATGTGGTTGGGAAGTTAGCTCCTTACCATGCACGTGCCAATACTAATTGTTTTCCATTTGTTTACCCGTTTCATTTTCGAACTTTTTGCCGTTTAAAATGGAGTGATACCTCATGCAACATTCAGCTACGTTCAACCTGTGACGTATTTATTATTGAGCCTAAATGCTGTAAATTTTACTCATTGTAATACAGTTTATTTATTGGTGCAGTTGTAACTGGCATTGACATTATTTCTAATAAATATATGCAGTGACACTGGCTAACTCGGAAGTATTTATTATTTAATGATAAGTAATTTTGAGTTGTGTTTGACATGACGTTTAATTCGAATGGGATGTTGAACCAGATTATGTTATAATTTCTATACTATTTCAATGTAAGTATAGCTTTGACATTTTCCTCTTTATTCGGTTTTCATCTAATGCGTTATAATAGTAATTTATAACACCATTTGACTGTTGCGTTAACCGATACTTTCACTCATAATAGCAAAATCTTTTTTGAAATTTAATGGGAGTGACATTAGAATTAATCTCAATGTACATATGTTTCTTGTTAGGTTTTCCATTTGGTTCATCACTACCCGTTCTATGACTAACGAAACTTCTGAAAGGTTGGACTGTGCGTTCCTGCATATAAAGTTTTCCATATTGCTTTATTTATCATCTAGAATGTGTATATCAACCAAAGCACGTATATCAACACCATCGTAGCTGTCTTTAATAACATAAAATAACCTCTGTCCGTCAAACAAGGGGACTCACACATTCATACACACAGACACACACTCACTCACACACGCACATACACACCCAATAAACCTATATATATATTTATATATATATATATATATATATATATATATATATATATATATAAACATATATATATATATATATATGTATGTATACATACATATATATATATATATATATATATATATATATATATATATATATATATATATATATATATATATATATATATATATATATATCATAAATATACAGGGATTAGCAATTGAGCTGCTTCTCCAACATACTGAAAATTTAGAAATAGCAGTCAAAGAACTACTGATTCCAAACTACAAATTTTTCTCTAAAGCGGATGGCGATATTTATGGCACACATAGAACAAAAAACCGGAGGGAAAAGCGTAAACAAACCAACCCTTTAGTTAATTAACTAAAGGCTTGGTTTGTTTACGCTTTTCCCTCCGGTTTTTTGTTCTATGTGTGCCATAAATATCGCCATCCGCTTTAGAGAAAAATTTGTAGTTTGGAAATCAGTAGTTCTTTGACTGCTATTTCTAAATTTTCAGTATGTTGGAGAAGCAACTCAATTGCTAATCCCTGTATATTTATGATGATAAATAGTTTTACCGATAAAGGTTTTTTTCATACTGAACTACTTGGCAAAATTGTTAAATATTAATTCTATTATTAATTGACGATTCTCTGCCCTTATTCTTGTATATATATATATATGTATATATATATATATATATATATATATATATATATATATATACACACACACTCTCTCTTTCCTTTCCTGAGCGTCCAATAATACTATCCATATCACGTCCTCACTTTGTTGTTTTTTTGTTTTTTTGTTAATGTGTTTTTGAACTATATATATATATATATATATATATATATATATATATATATATA
>NC_142944.1:42170685-42183185 GCF_046866305.1 Octopus bimaculoides | reverse complement strand
TATATATATATATATATATATATATGTAATATATACGTATACATACATATATATAATATATGCATATACATACATATATGTATACATATATATAACATATGCTTATACATACATATATGTATACATATATATATAATATACAGACATATTTATATATATATATTTATATAATATATGTATATACATACTTATATGTATACATATTTATACATATATATATACGTATATACATACATATATAAACATATATATACATAGACATACATTGTATACATACATATATATATACATAAACATACATATATATATATATGATATACATATACACATATATGTACCTATACATATACATATATATAGATATACATTTATGCATATATACATACTTATATATTAATATATATAAATATATATATATATAAACATATATACACACATATATACATATATTTACATATATATATTACAAACCAAGTAACTCACACTCTCACGCGCATGTGACGTGCACACGTACTTATTTACTAGTGCATACTACATAAATGCTGATTATATTTGATCAAAGTGTATACATGCATAAACATTCGTATACATGCATATGTAGTGGGAGAGAGGCATAACATTAGTACTAAATATATAGAAATATATTTACTGTCTGCAAAGAAAGTCATCGAATGCTCACCCCATTTAGATAACATACACGTCTATACGCACGTATATAAACATATATATAAACACACTCATACGCAAGCATGCGCACACAACCCCGAACGCGCGTATAAATACAAGGACGTATTTGTGTTTCTGTATGTAAGTATACGAGTGTACACATTTGAAAGTTTAAGCATATGTATGTACACGATTTATTATTTATGCGCTTACATTCTCGTATTGCTATATCATTTTATATTTTGGCATATACATGCATACACGCACAAGAACACACACTCATATATACATATGTATGCAATATATATACTTACATGCATAAGTACATGTGTGTGTACGTGATATATATATGTATATATGTATAGGCATATATATATATGCATATATATATGCATATATACATATATATATATATATATATATATATATATATATATATATATATATATATATATATATATATATATATATATATATATATATATATATATAAAGATATATATATATGTATATATATATATATATAAAGATATATGTATATATATATATATATATATATATATATATATATATATATATATAAAGATATATGTATATATATATATATATATATATATATAAAGATATATATATATGTATATATATATATATATAAAGATATATGTATATATATATATATATATATATATATATATATATATATATATATATATATATAAAGATATATGTATATATATATATATATATATATATATAAAGATATATATATATATATATATATATATATATATATATATATATATATATATATATATATATATATATGGGAGAATATACAAATAATAACAACAGACGAGGACAGGTGGTGTAAATAACAAAAGTATATATTAGTATGACGCTCGGGAATACCAACAATGGATACCAACAATGGGACAAGAACGCAAAACTTCCAGACCGTTAGATGATACAAAAAAAGGGACAACAAAACATCGGGACATATGATACAAAACAAACAAGGACAGGTCATTCAAAGTGTCCTTTCTTCAGTCGAGTTCCAGATTATCGTTGCAATTTCGGCTGGTTATACTCGAGATTGCTCCAATCTGGCCAGCCCCAAGAAAAAGCTAATCTAAGAGCATTAGATTCCTTGGAAGAAAGTAGCGAATGAATACGAAAGCAAGGACAGAAAAAAACGGTGAAATGGTATACAAATACAAATGCAAATAAAGGACATTAACAACAGGTGTCTTTCGACAAAGGACGAATCAAATTAAGCTGGCATCTGTGGAAGTAAAGCCTTCGGCAGAGACATAAGAGGTGACAGGCATAGGGAGGAATATAGATGTTGCACGGATGGTAGTTGAACCAAGGAAGAAAGGTCAGGCTTCGCCGAACACCGGTCAGGTGGAGAGAGAGGTAGAGGCAGAGGGATAAAAGAATTAAGGAGGGACGAGAAAAAAGAAAATGGACAGAGTGAAGTGAAAGAGGAGGGAAGTTGAGAATGAAGAGAAACCCAGGAAATGTGTGAGAGGGGAAACGAAAGAAAGAAGAGTGGAAAGAACGAAGTGTGATGGGGCTGATAGAAAGAAGGAAAGAATAGAAAGAATAATAGAGTCGTACAAAATTTATATATATATATATATTTTATATATATATATGCACATAAATATAAGAGACCAAAGTGTACGTACGTTGCTATATTTCTGTGAAAAGTAATATCAAAAATGGGACAAGAACGCAAAACATTCAGACAATTAGATGATACAAAAAAGGGACAACAAAACATCCAGATAGACAATACAAGAAAACAAGGACGGGTCATTCGGAGTTTTCTTTCTTCAGTCGAGTTCCAGATTATCTTTCAATTTCACATGGACCTTAGACAGACAGTACCTTACGCAATATGCATGCAGTTCCAAGTAATGCCCACTTCTGCAATACATCTAGATTGTAGGGTATCTCTAAGGTTTCCAGATGTTTCTTCAAATTGTGTGGTATTGAATGCTCCGATGACAATAGAGAAAGCCTTTATGTTTAACTCTCGTAGTGCCACATCTTAGTGATCTCAATTCTCAGGTTTCCATATTTATCAAAGATTTCTCTTTCTTTCATGATGATATGTTCATATCCTGGCACTGTCATGTCAATTAATAGGTTCTCTTGTTTATCCCTCCTAAAAGTTACTATATCCGTCCTTCAGCGCTCTAACACACTGTCTATCTGGAAATCAAAGTCGCAGAGGATTTTTGCCTTCCCCTTTTCGACCATTACATTTTCCGGTGTATGTTGGTACTAATCACTCGTAACCTCATATCCATACTTAGGCCAGTGGAGGTTTTGGGCTACTTTGTCGTGTCTACACGTGTACTCTTCCTGCACAAGACTTTCACAAGCACTAAGAATATGAGTCACACTTTCCACCCTCTTCCCACACATTCTGCAGAGGTCTGTTGCACGTGTGTAGTATACATTCTTTCTCACTGAGTTGGTATTCAATGCCTGTTCTGGGAAGCGATGATTAGGCTTTCATTATTATTATTATTATTATTATTATTATTATTATTATAATTATTATTATTATTATTATTATTATTATTATTATTATTATTATTGAGTGAGAAAGAAGCACATACCATCAAAGTGACACTGGGGTACATATATACGAAGTCCAATATGCTCGTATTATTATCGTCCCCCTATACGTCGGCGCCAGTTGCCAGTAAGTGGAATTATTATTATTATTATTATTATTATTCAGTAGTTTTATTTTTATAACGTGCTTTCACTTCACTACCGAGCGCAGCTCTGTGCGCCTTGGGTATGTGCTGTGGTTTGCTGTGGTGCTCTTATGTTTACTGTATTGAAAGTGTTTTGCGTAGAATGTGTGCAGTACCCAGTAGTGCAATTTTCTGTATGTTATATATATTTGTAAGTCCTGGTGTTTTTGTTATGTATTTGTCTGAATATTTTTTTATTATACCTAAGGCACCTACTATGATAGGAATTGTTTCTGTTTTTAGATTCCACATTCGAGTTATCTCTATTTCCAGGTCTTTGTATTTTGAAAGTTTTTCCATTTCTTTTAGAGAAACGTTGTCATCTGCTGGTATTGAAACATCAATTAGAAGGCATTTTTTTCCTTCATGATCTTTGACAACTATATCTGGTCTATTTGCCTTAATTTCTCTATCTGTGTGTATTGGCATATCCCAGAGTATGGTTGCTTTCTCGTTTTCTGTGACCTTTTCTGGCGTGTGTTTATACCATCTTTTTTCTGTTGCTATTTATTATTATTATTATTATTATTATTATTATTATTATTATTATTATTATTATTATTATTATTATTATTATTATTATTATTAATTATAAGGCCTTGGCCAAAGAGGAAGTGCTGTCTCATAGCAAATTTGTTGAAAAATGGGTGACTGTTGGAAGAATGGCCAGTATAAACGGACCAATTCTGAGAATACACCTGTAGGAAAAAAAGTATGCAAAAGGAGAAAGGGCTCTATACCCCTTTCTTATTTTTTCTCACCAGGCTCCCGTGGTTTTATGGGTTTTTCCACGGGTAACCTTTTCGAAGCGCCTCCCCCTTTGAGAGTTCTATTTATTTATTTATTTATTTATTTGTTATATCTTTCTCCGTTTTCTTCCTCTGTTTACACGAACGTTTTTCTACTTTTCGGACAAAACCTTTTGTAAACTTCATCCTGTCTTTGTCCTTATATGTTTTTGATTGATATTAGCCCTTGTGGCCAATAAAACGAATTTATTATTATTAGTATTATTATTATTATTATTATTATTATTATTATTATTATTATTATTATTATTATTATTATTATTATTATTATTATTATTATTATTTTATGTTTGACTTTTGTTTTGCATTTGTACAAGTTGGATCCAATTCTCACCCAGAGACCTCAAGAGACAACAAGTTAGAAGTTCATGTAGGTGTTATGCCTAGGGTACCATATATTTGGATTTGTACAGTTTTGTTCAAGTGAATGTTTAAGAAACCATAAGAAAATTATGTGTTTGCTTTAAAATTTGAGATCACATAGACAGTATTTTACGTAGGATATGAGCAGTTCCCATGAGCACTATCTTTTGAACTTCAGCCATTTTGGGGTTTCCTGGAATCTGATCTAGGTAGTAATCAGCCCGTTTCGCTGTCATTCCCAGGGCACCTATGACAATAGGTATTGTTTTCGTCTTCAGATTCCACATTTTGCTAATTTCTATTTCAAGATCTTTATTATTATTATTATTATTATTATTATTATTATTATTATTATTATTATTATTATTATTATTATTATTATTATTATTATTAATTATAAGGCCTTGGCCAAAGAGGAAGTGCTGTCTCATAGCAAATTTGTTGAAAAATGGGTGACTGTTGGAAGAATGGCCAGTATAAACGGACCAATTCTGAGAATACACCTGTAGGAAAAAAAGTATGCAAAAGGAGAAAGGGCTCTATACCCCTTTCTTATTTTTTCTCACCAGGCTCCCGTGGTTTTATGGGTTTTTCCACGGGTAACGTTTTCGAAGCGCCTCCCCCTTTGGGAGTTCTATTTATTTATTTATTTATTTATTTATTTGTTTGTTATATCTTTCTCCGTTTTCTTCCTCTGTTTACACGAACGTTTTTCTACTTTTCGGACAAAACCTTTTGTAAACTTCGTCCTGTCTTTGTCCTTATATGTTTTTGATTGATATTAGCCCTTGTGGCCAATAAAACGAAGTAATTATTATTATTATTATTATTATTATTATTATTATTATTATTATTATTATTATTATTATTATCATTATCATTATTATTATCATTATCATCATCATTATTATCATCATCATCATCATCATCAGCATCATCATTATTATTATTATTATTATTATTATTATTATTATTATTATTATTATTATTATTGTTATTATTATCATTACTATTACTATTATTATTATTATTATTATTATTATTATTATTATTATTATTATTATTATTATTATTACGTAGAGGAGGAGGATGGTGATGATGATCATCACACCATCACCATCGTAATCATCATCACCATTACCATCATCATCATCATCATCATCATCATCATCACCATCATCATCATCATCATCACCATCATCATCATCATCATCATCATCATCATCATCATCATCATCATCATCATCATCATCATCATCGCTATCATCAATGCTCTAGCTTGTTTCACGTCTTACATTTTCCTCCTTTCTTCTCTCGCCTGCCTCTATCTCCTCTCAAGCAACATCTACTCACGATAGTGCGTTTTCCCTAACCCGACTTCCTATTTCTGGAGAAAAAGAAATATCATTTCGTGTGTAAGTGTGCCAGTGCGGGTGCGCGTTTAAATGCGTATGCGCGTGCGCATGCGTATGTGTGTGGTGGTCCCTATGTTTCCTCCTCTAACTTTTTCACCTCCCAGTTTTTTTCCCTTTTTTTCTCTTCCTTTCCGTTCCCCCCGCTGTTTCCTTCAATCACTATCTCTATCACTATATATATATATATATATATATATGCATTCTATTTGTTTATTGATTATATATCTGGTTACATTGTTTTACTTTCACTTTGTTTTCTTTTTTTTTCCTATGTTTGACTTCCTTATTTTTAATTTTTTTTTCTTCTAGAAAGATAAGGAAATAGAAATATGTAGATTGTTCTCGATTATTGTTGATGTTGTTGATGCTGTGTTTGATGTGGTTGGTGAAGTAAATGCTTGTAATAGTAATGGCGGGGATATTTGTGAAATGAAACCGACAAGAAAGAAAAAAGAAATAAAAATAGAAATATAAACAGAAAGGATGAATGAAAACCAAAAAGAAAAAGAAACGAAAAAAAGAAAGCAAATGGAGGAAAAAGGGAGAGAAAGAGTGAAAGAAGAAAAAAGGAAAGGTGGAAGAAAGGAAGATTTAAAGAGAATAAAAATGTAGATGAGAAGAAGAGCGGAAGTAATGTAACACTGCAATATAAGCGACAAACAAAATGTCGGCGCTTTGCATCCGCTTAAGAAATAAAGAATTAATATCATAACAAATAAATACACAGACACATACATACACATGTATGTATGTATGTATGTATGTATGTATGTATGTATGTATGTATGTATGTATGTATGTGTGCGTATGTATGTGTGCGTATGTATGTGTGCGTATGTATGTATGTATGTATGTGCATGTGTGTGTGTGTGAATACACTCTTAATGATGCGTATATACATTTACATATATACATACATGTGCGTGAATATACGTCTCTGTATGTGTGTAATATATATATGTATGTACACATATATGTGTGTTTAGGCGCGCACGAATGTGTGTCTGTATCTTTGTGTTAGTTTGTGTACATCCTTGAAACAACGGCTCTACAGTCGATTTGTTCGTTCATATTTCAATGCGGGGCCTCAGTACGGACACAGTGCAATGACTGAAACAAGTAAAAGATAAAAGATATACTGGGATTGATTTGTTTAACTAAAGCCCTTCAAGGTGGTGCCCCAGTATGGCCACAGTGCAATGACTGAAACAAGTAAAAGATAAAAGAGTTAATGTTTAAATATTTTTGTGAGTGAACCAATCTATGAATTAATCTGAGAACTTTCCTGATCTGGAAGTCGCGGATCTCAGAAATATTTCCTTCTCTCTTAAAACTTTCTTTCTCTTGAACATTGTTACTGGACCTTGAGCTCTATTCCGACCTTGTTTAGAGCAAGGGTCAGCATTGCACTCCTTTGTAAGAGAGTGTTTATTATCGGGCTTTTTTCCTATTTTTGGTTCTTTTCAAACCTGATGAATGCAAATCTTCCTATAAATGACTATAGACGTTAGAGTTGCCTTTTCCTTGAATGCCTTCCACAAAAGTTAATGAGTGCCTAATTCTTATTGTTTTAACGATACGAATTGCAGTTCAGAAGGGAAAACATTGATATTTACATAGTGTAACCATTTTTCAAACTGAGACGGGAAAGTTCGTTTACTATGGGTAAATTATTATCTCCCCGGTGTCAGCTTTGCTTTTCATCCCCCACCCCACAGTCTACGAGGGGGTGCTGAAAAGTCCTGCCTTTGGGTAAAAGAAAGTACAGGAGGATCAAGTGATCGTGATTTTATTCAACATATACCCTCTCAGATTCACACAGTTATTGCAGTGGCTCTTCAGTTTTTCTAAGCCCTGTAAAAGAACTCTGAAGGCCGGGCCTCCAACCAGAGCCTTTCGCGACGTCCTTACTGCCAGGAAATTTTCAGAACCATCTTGTAAAGAACAAATTGTCAAGCAATGGTATCAAACTCACCCCATCAACCTCAAAATAGCTAGTCTTGTGCCTAAATCACAAAACTTCATTCACGGTGGTGTTGACCAGTTCATATCCAGTTAGTGTATTTCTTAAGGCAGTGGACAAAGAATAGTGCAGGATGTCCACACTTCACACTTATCAGCTACACAGACAATAAATTTGAGATCTGCTCAATCGACTTTGACTAAATCTATTGACATGGATCCTGTCCTTAGTGGTGACCGAGATTAACGAATCAAACTGGTGGAGTGGTGAAGTGTCTTGGAAAGAGCAATAGTCACAGAAAAGATCGAATTTAGCAAAGAATTTGAAAAAGAGAGGAAAAGAAAAATATTAGAACAAGTATCCATTAGCAATCTCAAAGAGGTGATTAACAAAGACATCACGATCAACGCGCTAACAGTGGCAGTAGCCCTCAACCAATTCTTCAGCATGAAACTCGAAGGCCACGGTGTCGGAGCTATGATCTATGCGCTAAAACACCAAGAAATAAAATCCTTCTGATGGACCCGATGATGGAGCTGCAAAACGATGTCAACAAAACCACAATTTGGTTTGGCAGATCGAAATAGATGCGTGAAACTTCATTTCCGAACTGATGTATACGGTTTTTCAGCAACACTTCACGCTAAATTGGTCAGTGTAGACAACTGTTAGGAAAGACAGATCATGATCTGCTGGCGTTCGGTATAATTTCTTGTGTGTGTGTGTGTGTGTGTGTGTGTGTGTGTATACGTATATAAAGGGCAATTTCTGTCTGTTTGTGGCTGTGTGCTTGTGAATTTGTTACTTTACCTCCTCCGAGACTATGCAAGCGATCTTGATGAAACTTGACACGTATGTGGGGCTTATGCCCATGAGGTCACTTACGCACTTGGAATTTTTAAAAAAATCGATAATTTTTAATCAGTATCGATTTTTCAAAAATCAATATGACATTTCAGTGCAAATTCTCGTATGAATGTTATTTTCTGCCATAACTTTTAAAGTTTACAAACAGTTTTCTTGAAATTTCATACACAAATGAAATATGCGCTAAGGATGGGTTGAGACGAATAAATTTTTACTTAGCCCACTCAATCAAAGCATAAGATGATTTTTGATTAACTGATTAATGAAGTTTGGCCTAAATTGTGCGGTTAAAATGCTCATCAATTATTTCAGCATTTACAGGTTGTTGTAACATATATTTTCTTAACACCTGCACTCAAAGTTATCGATTCTAAACATTGCAACATTGTGTGCTAATACATGTAACATATTTTCTTAATAACTGCACTCAAAATTGTCGGTTCTAACCCTTGCAATCGATATTTGATCCTTACGATCAGTGGAACTATACCCATGAAACACAGTCGTCAAATTAAGTGCATGTGCACTTAAAATTTTCTCTCGTAAGAGAATTTGCCCTAAAATGACATTTTTGTATGCTTTTTTTCCCTCTTCATAGCATCTTACGACTCTTATGAGCACCATGTTGTCGCCTCTGCACTCCAGTCGTTGTTGTAAGTATAAAATCTCTTTTCTCTCTATATTTTTTGTTTACTTTTCAAACTTCTATGTTCTTTGTTTTTTTGTCCTAACACTCCTTTACAATTCCCTTCTTGATATTTCCATTGATTATATATTTGCAGCTTCCCATTAATCTGACCAAACGATTGTCATTTTCCGATTCCGCACATATTTATTTGTATCAATGTTTCGTGAATGAATTTTTGCTTACGCCATCTATTATGTGTCCTATGTCTTCATTTCAGTTTTCGTCTGAAAGAAATTAAGCAGTGTAATGAGTACTGAGAATATCCCCGTTCCCGAGTATTACTGGGTACCTCAGCTACTATATGTATGGTGCACCAGCATGACCGCAGCCACTTGGCTGAAACACATAAATAAATAAATAAATATATATATATATATATATATATATATATATATATATATATATATGGGGGGGGTGTCTGTGTTTGTTCCCCACCATCGCTCGACAACCGATGCTGGTGTATTTACGTCCCCGTAACATAGCGGTTCGGCAAAAGAGATCGATACATCTAATACTAGGATTACAAAGAATAACTCCTGGTGTCGATTTGTTCAACTAAACGCGGTGCTCTAGCATGGCCGCTGTCAAATGACTGAAACAAATATAACGAATATAAATAAATACATACACATATGCAAATATACACACGCGTACAAACCTACATACATACATGAACATGCATAGATGCCTAGATAAATAGATAGATAGATAGATAGATAGATAGATAGATAGATAGATAGATAGATAGATAGATAGATAGATAGACAGACAGATAGATAGATAGATAGATAGATAGATAGATAGATAGATAGATAGATAGATAGAGGAGTATTGTATGTTTGTTATAATCCTGAACGTCTAAGCATATGTGTAATTGTATGAGTATGTAGTTGCTATGTGATTTTGTATGTGTGTGCCTCGCTGTCAGATTCGTTGAAGCTGTTCTCGTTACCACTGAGTTACTACTTCTACTCCTAGACTCCATGGCACCAAATCTACGCAGACACCCACTGACATGGCCGCTGTCACCATAGTCAATTGGAAGAAACTAATTATATAAACACACACACACACACACACGCACATACATATATATGTATATACACGTGTGTAGATATATATACGGTGTGTTATATATATATATACGTATATGTATATATATATATATATATATATATATAAAACAAATAATAAATGAGTATATGCATATATGCGTATACACATATATACATATATACATATATTAGCTCTAATTTTCAATTTATATATGTATATACACATATGTATATAAATATATAAATCTCTCTCTCTCTCTCTCTCTCTCTCTCTCTCTCTCTCTCTCTCTCTCCATATATATATATATATATACACACACATATACATATATGGTGGAGGCGCAATGGCCCAGTGGCTAGGGCAGCGGACTCGCGGTCATAGGATCGCAGTTTCGATTCCCAGACCGGGCGTTGTGAGTGTTTATTGAGCGAAACCACCTAAAGCTCCACGAGACTCTGGCAGGGGATTGGTGGCGAACCCTGCTGTACTCTTCCACCACAACTTTCTCTCACTCTTTCTTCCTGTTTCTGTTGTGCCTTTAATTCAAAGGGTCAGCCTTGTCACACTGTCACGCTGAATATCCCCAAGAACTACGTTAGGGGTACACGTGTCTGTGGAGTGCTCAGCCACTTGCACGTTAATTTCACGAGCTGGCTGTTCCGTTGATCGAATCAACTGGAACCCTCGACGTCGTAAGCGACGGAGTGCCAACAACTTCACTCCAGCCGCTGTGAAGGCAAGACGAACTACTAGCGTTCTACCTCAGATTTGCGTTTGGCCGTACGGCTTTTGAATGTTGTTTTCACTGTCCATTTTTTCCTGTCTTGGTTTGTGTTTGCCACCTTGGAATCCTCTGTGTAGTGGGTTGATCCACTACTCAGGAAGAGACTATTCTAGAGTACGTTCTGTCTTGTCTTCGAAACGTCTAGATAGAATAGAGACAGCTGATGAAGGGATATTCCAAGTGGCTTTCCGTTTTCCTATGTGTTCGTTCCGTTGTCTGTAGTTTATTGTTCTAACGTCCCGTACCCTGATATGCATGTATATACACATGTAGATGTAAGTATGAACATATATGTGTGTATACATGTATATATATTCTTTGTATTATATATATATATATATATATATATATATATATACGTTATACATACATATTATGTTAATGTGTATATATATATTAACATAATATGTATGTATAACGTATACATATGTATACATGTATATATATAATATATATACATATATACATGTATACATATATACATTTTATATATATATATATATGTGTGTGTGTGTATATATATAGGTTTGGATGGATGTATAATTATGTACCTATATATATGTATATATACACGTGTATATATATATATATATATATATATATATATATATATATATATATATATATATATATATATATATATATGTATACACACACACATATAATACATTCACAGATATATAAATCTATTTAGCTTGACCGAGTGGTTAAGAAGCTACGACGCCCATTTTTTTAAACCACGTGGTTTCAGGTTGAGCCCCAATTTGCGGGACTCTGGGCAAGTGTACTATAGTTCCGGTATGACCAAAGATTTTGAGTGAATTTTGTGCTGAAACCTATAGTATAAACATATATACACGTAAGTGCATATGTATGCATGTATGAGTACATATGTTAGGGTTTGCGTTTGTCCCTCAACTATCATCTGACAACCGGTGTTTGTTTTTTTACATTTCTGTAACTTACTGGCTTGGCAAATGAGACCGACAGAATTTAGCAGACATTCAAGACTAAAGGAATAGGTCGATGTTGCCCCGGGATTACTGCAGTTCAATTACTGAAGCACGTAAGAGGTATTGGACCTCTGAAGGTAAAAAAATGCAGCATTCGTA
>NC_142944.1:42135685-42163185 GCF_046866305.1 Octopus bimaculoides | reverse complement strand
AAAATATACTTCATAAACGAAACACTAGTTATTTGATAATGGCTGTTCGGATTGAGGTGTAGCATATGAATTAATAAATAAAAATGATAAAGAAATTGTCCAACAATAAGAGAATAATATTTTACATTAGTTTCAAATTTTGGCACAAGGCCAGCAGTTTTGGAATGGGGGTAAGTCGAGTACATCGACTTCAATACATGACTGGTATTTCTTTTATTGACCCCAAAAGTCAACCTCGGCGGAATTTGAATTTGGACCGTAAAGACGGACTAAATGCCGCTAAGCATTTTGTTCGGCGTGCTAACGATTCTGCCATCTCAACGCCTTAAAAAGAAAAACAACATACTTAATTTTAACATCTTGGATAGGGCAGCAAATTGGCAGAATCGTTAGCTCACCATATAAAACGTTTCCAGCTCTTGAGTTCAAATGCAGCTGAAGTCGACTTTATCTTTCATCACTTTGGGGTCAATAAAGTAAGTAACAATTGAGTACTGGGGCCAATGTAACAAACTGTACCCCTCCCACCCAAATTGCTGGCCTTATGCTAAAATCTGAAACCAATATTAATATTTTGGATAAGGTAGCGAGCCCGACAGAAAGCTGAACGGCATTTCTTCCTGCGCCTTACGTTTTGAGTTCAAATTCTGCGGAGGCCGACTTTGCTGTTCAACCTTTCAGCGTCGATAAAATAAAGTCTTAATTGAGCTCTGGGACCGTTGTAATCGACAAATATCTCACCCCTCCTCCGCTTTAAAACTTCTGTCCTCGTCTCAGAATTTGAAAACGATATTGATATTATTGATGCATATCTGGCGTTGTGCCAAAATCTGAAACCAAAATTTCTGATGCGTATTAAAGGCAGGTGAGGTGGTAGAATCGTTATCACACCGGACAAAATGCATAGCGGTGTAGCGGCTCTGAGTTCAATTTCTTATTTCTTTATTACCCACAAGGGGCTAAACACAGAGGGGACAAACAAGAACAAACAAAGGGATTAGGTCAATTACACCGACCCCAGTGCGTAACTGGTACTTAATTTATTGACCCTGAAAGGATGAAAGGCAAAGTCGACCTCGGCAGAATTCGAACTCAAAACGTAACGGCAGACGAAATACCGCTAAGCATTTCGCCCGGCGTGCTAACGTTTCTGCCAGCTCACCGCCTTTCTGAGTTCAATTTCTGCCGAGGTTGATTTTGAATTTTTCAACCTTGTAGGGGTCGATAAAATAAATATAATCGACTTTCACCTTACTCCAAAGCTGCTGGTCTTGTGGAAAGACTTGAAACCAATATTACTAAAGGATATATATCTAAATAGATGTGGCGCACATTTATGAGTTATAAAATTGCACAAAATTCATTTACTGCTTTAGTTACAATAGTCATATCGAAAGCTCAAGGAAAAGTTTCAGAAATAATAATTTATCTTGAATTTGATTCTAAAAATTGTTCCAGAATAGAAACTAACTATTGAATATAATCTAAGGTTTAACAGATTCTTGATTAGCAACAATGCTAATTAATTAACTGTGGTTAATTTAAAACTCCATAGTTGTCTTTCTTGTCTTTTTTGGTGAAAATTGTCAATAACACTGGTGATTTTTAATCTCGGGTGTAATTCAAATTGATTATAAACTGGGTTTGGCTTACTGCCTACAGTAGAGTTACTACAAGTTAACTTTATATCTAAGTTAAAATTAGCCAAGTTCATCTTCAAAGAGAGGGTAACAACAGCAGCAAAGCTTGCCGTCTTTATACAGAAAAATAAATGAAAAAAATTAATACGTAACGTCTTGATAGATAGATATACTAAAAATTTTCTTTTACGATGAAGATAAAATTTATAAGTTCTTTGAACAGCAAGTACTATGACGAATTCTAGAAGTCATACGTGAGATTTTCATGGCGTATAATTGAACGAGATCACAAAAGTTCGCCTGTACGGGACGCCAGTCCGTTGCAGAGTTACTCATTTGCAGCTGAGTGGACTGGAGCAACGTGAAATGAAGTGTTTTGCTTAAGAACACACCACACCAGTTGGTCCGGAATTCGAAAGCATATCGCAAGATCGTGAGTGCAGCACCCTAACCACACGCCTTGAAAACATTGAGTAGTTCTGTAGTAAAATGAACTGACAAAATTAATCAAACGCTATTCCAGATTTCTTTTTTTTTTCTGTTTTTAGTTCAGTTAGCAGAAAAAGATTACGTATATTACTTTGTGCAGGACTTGTAAATATGGTGAGAGAAAGCAATCCTCAAACTTGAAACCTAAACCGAATGCTCGCAGCAGAATGGGCTACAATAAAAGCACCCGAGTTCAAGTGGTACTATTAAACCGGACGTAGGTTTAATTCTACCAATCACAAATAAGAATACACTCTCTGACGAGTACCACATGGTCGCTTTTTACCGAGCTTCTCTCACAAGCTCTATAGAGTACACTTGTCCAAGTTGCCACGCCGTGCTGCGCCAGAAATAGAAAAAAAACCATAATTCCAAATCACTGAACTTCTAATATTCATGCTAAATACTCCCTAACTATGAAATTTATTTAATTTTATAAATGACTGTGGCTCCTATATGATAAATATAACTTAATGAATTTCACATAGGTAAAGAAAACATTGATATACTATGAACTGGAATCCTGAAGGTTTGGAACAACTTTAATTACAAAAATCGATGAAGCACTCCAACCTTCTAATTGTTGCTTTATAACAGTGATAATATGTTAAAAGGCATATAGCTATATGGATAAAAATGAGCTGTTGAAGGATTTGAGATGAATCAACGTCAGTGGAAAATTAGTCACCTTAAGCTTTAAATTATTTCATGTTAAGCTTTAATATTGTTACTAGAAAATCTATTTACGTATGAGAACTACTTCTCCATCCACCAATCACGTATTTTAAGCTATTTATTTCATATTTTATTAATTAGTTATTTGTTAAAAACAACGAGCATCGCAAAAACAAAATGAAAAGACAGCTATATAAATCGCTGCGTAGATAAACAGCTGGCCAGAAAAAAAAAATTATATTTAGATATTCATCGCAAAAGAAGAAAAAAAAATGTTTTTCATAATCTTCATCTTTTACAAAAATATTTCAATACAAATTATTATTTTTTCGTCAAGAACACCAGTTTTGGTCATAATCTTACAACGAACAGAAAGTTCTCTATCGAGCTTATTAATCAAATGTAATCGGTAACAGATCAATCTTCATACTGTGTACGGACAATATCTTGGATTTCTATAACATCTGCCGATATGTTTTTTCATTGTACAACTTATTTCCATTTAACACAGAGAGAAGAAAAGATCGCAGATAATGTTTTTTTTCTGTTATTATTTTTTATATAAACTGCCAATTTTCTATTGACAACAGCATAATAATAAGCAGAGGAAAATACGTAGGAAAAATGAGTTTTTTTTTGTTTTCATAACTGCTGTTGTCTACGTAAAACCGAGTGAAAATTCTAACATTAAATTTCTGTGTCTACCTTGTCATTTTTAAAAGAAAAATCTTTTTGTATTTTTCATTTAGTTGGAGAAATATAAGATGAAAATATTTCTGTGGCAAGCATCATTGATACAGAGCTACATGTACTCAATACAAGAAACGTGAAGTTTGTGCATAAACCACTTCTTCATGATTAAATACGTTAAGAGAAGATAACTTCGTTAAAACAAGAAATGTTTCGAATCACGCCTTTTCGAATCACTTAAAGTTTGAGCAAGTATTTGAGGATGACATTATAGTAAACTCGACTTGTTAAACTCAGTAAGTAATTTCTTTATTGTAGGAGCTACAAGAAAAATAATGAGGTTGGACAAAAGGACTTAAAAGAATATACTTACCATGAATGTAGAACAGACTATTCCAAGGATTTGTCTTCAGTAGTTTTACATTTTTGTTACTGTTTCTTATTGAAGAAACTTGTTAAACGAAATTGACTACAGAATGATATTATACGAAAGTATCAATTGAAAAGACAAAAGCGCAAAGAAAACCAAAGAAAAAAAATATCTCTGATGGGAGTGGAATGTAAAAGTTCAAGGGAAAAACCGAAAGCTATAAGTGATTCAAAGTCAAATTTCTCTACAGAAATAAAGACAAATTGACAAAGTAACAACATTCTATAGAATTTTAGATATTTCTGTGACATTGTCTAGCCAATATCTCAACAAGACCTATTTTTAAATAACTTCATGTGTACACACACACACACACACGCATCTATAGTAAGACTAATCTGATTTAAAGGAACACTGATGTCAACTCTTACGTCATGAGTAGTTAGATAGCTACAAAGTCACATACACACATGGATACACTCACTCACACATCCATACACATGATAAGAAAAAACAAAACATTTTGACATGCACATTCTCAGCCGCATTCATATCTACAGACAAATAAACGATACATTTGATATATAAATATAATTGCAGATACAACTATATCTACGCATATTACAGTTTTTATTTTAAACTATTTCCACGATCTTCAGTTTCCTTAATAATTTTTCCCCCCGCTTTTGTGAACGACTTTTTTGCTTGCTTCTTTTCTTGTTTTTTGATTTTTTCATTCTTTTCCTTCAAAATAGATATTTTACCATTATATTTTTGGCATCCAGTTTCTGATTTGCTTTCGTTGTCAATACATTTTTCAAATCTGTTGTAATCTGTCCAAGATATCTACAGTTAGTTGTCAGATCTGTAAACAATATGTAAAAATAAAAACACATCTAACATTGTATTTATTTATTTGTTTGTTTATATATTTATGTTCTTTTATGTTGATAATGCTTTGGGTTAGCTAAGTGGTGTCGTGAAAATGGGTGTGTTATATAATACAGAAGGAAGAACTGATATTTCTTTATCACGTACATACAGCTCTCTAAAAATGTTTGTCCTCGAAAAATTTGACTCTTCTGTCAGCATTTTGATTATATTATGTGTGTATTGTTATTTTTGAAGAAGAAAACACATAAACGGAATTAAAGAAAAACGCGGATTCAAGATAAGATAAACGAAACTTAAAATAAAGTATAAAGTATATGAAAGTAGAAGGAAAGGAGGAAGGAAGGAAGGAAAAGGGGAAGGAAGGAAACTGACATGAATTAATTAGGTAACATTCAGAATTGTAAGAATTCGGTGAAAGTCAACTACCAGAGTAAACGTGGCATTTGTATGAATGAATGAATAAAAGCGATATATATACACACATACGTACACATATACAAACACATATACAAGCATGCATATATACATACATGATGAATACATGCATACATATAAATGTGCATATGTACATAGATGCATGTGTATGTATGTATGAATGTATGTACACATGTATGTATGTATGCACGTATGTATGTGTGTATGCATGCATGCATGTAGGCATGTATGTATGTATGTATGTAGGTAGGTTGGTAGGTAGGTAGGTAGGTAGGTAGGTAGGTAGGTAGGTAGGTAGGTATATGCAGCAGGGAAAAAGGAAAATTATCGATGATTCGGGCACAAGCCCCGTGGAAAGATAAAGAAGAGAGAGAGAAGAGTGAAAAAGGTCGAGTAAAACAAAGAAGTGATACCATGAACTGTTGGTTGTAGAAATCTTAGTTATAATGAGCAAAGGAAGTAGAGAGAAATGTGGTTTCTGAACAGAGGAGAATCGGGGAGCTGAATGGGTTGACGGAAAATTTTAGACATGCGCAAAAAGTGTTGTGAGCTGACTTGGTGAATGTGTGTGTGTGTGTTAGTGTTGTGCAAGTAGGTTAAATGTGCACGTATGAGAATACTATGGTATATATAGACACAATAGTGCGTCTGTGCATGAGTGTGTGAGCGGACACAACAGCATGTATGTTTGAGTGTATGACAGGTGAAATGACAAGAAAAGCTATATATACATATATACCCCCCACACACACACATGTATATATGTGAGAATTTCGATTATCCCCATGTGGTGAGTTTTAATGCAATATACATACATACATATATATATATATATATATATATATATATATATATATATATATATATATATATCAAATAAAAGAAAGAAAATGCACGCAGTTAACATAGATTTTTGATATATCTTATAAGTGAAAGATTATTGTGTCTGTGGACCGGTTTCACTTTCACTAACCATGACATTGAAATTATTATAGTTTCGTATTTTCTTAAGAAGATTTTAGCCCATCTTATGTATGGGGGTTTGTGAATGAAATGAATCAACAGGTGGAAAATGTATGGAGGAGGTAATTGGTGATCTGTATTATTCGGGACAGGGGCGGTAATTGCTCATTTTTGGTGAGGGGGTAAATAAATATACAAAAACTCAAAGCTAAAGTAGTGAGATGAAATATTTACAGTGATGTGTATGTGAATATGAATTAAAATATATACTGATGGCAAAGTTAGTTATGCGTTCATAGATAAGCGTGTTCTGTATTTTTCGATAAATACATTTTCTTTATTTAGATGTTCTTGTGCAGAAATTCTTTCTTTCAATGGTAGATGAGGAAATTGTGAAGTTTTGTTGGATATTACCTTCACATCTCTTTATGTGTTCACTCAAAGGAATCTGTCTGCATTGTGGTGAACGGATCTGTTCCTTATGTAGTGTGGTTATCTGTCTAAGTGCCATACTTGTCTGTCTATATAGTTATGTCCACAACCTGAACAAGACATAACATAAGTTAGATTCTCGGAGGCATAAGTTAGTTTCAATTATGAACCTTCCTCTTCATTTGAATATGAATTCCGAGCCTGCTTCTATAGTTTGGACGTTCACATTTTTTAACCATTGGTTTCATGGTTCTTGTCTGAAACTTCGCATTTGTCAGATGTCTTTTCATCGATTTGTTTTGCATTTTGCATTTGATGAATGTATGTGTTATCAGAATGTTGTTCATTTTTGGATCCCAGTGAGCATAGGTAAATTTTGTACACTAGTGTTGTATGTCTCATTGTTTCTAGCGTTGCGCGTTGGCATCTAGTGATGTGTTTCGGGTGGCATGAGGTAAACAGAAGATATTGTTTCAAGTCCCTTGGCTTATGATAAATGTCAGTTACAACTGAGAAATGTTGACTTTTTTTTATCATAATATCTAAGAAAGGGAGCTGTTCTTTGCTTTTTTTCCATAGTAAATTGAATGCTAGGGTTTATATTATTTACTATTGATTTAAATTCCAAAGCAGTCATCCAGATATCTTTTTTAGTTTTCTCTTATATAATGGTGAAATCCATATTTTTGCAGTGACACTTTATATATGGAAATTCAAAATATCCTATTATTAGGTTCGCAAGAACAGGGGCTGCTTTCGTTTCCATCGCAATTCCGCAATTTTGACGATATTAGGAGTGATCAAATAGGAAATAATTATTCTGAAATATAAATTTTCTTGTTTCAATAATAAAAACCTGGTTCATGTGTTCCAGAGGTTCTCCGGGGGGTAGTTTACCTGCCAGAATTTTATTGCTTCTATTCCATAGTCATGTGAGACATTGGTGTAAAGATTAATAATATCGAAGAAAATCAATAATGACTCTTCATTAGTTGTTTTTGGTAGACGCTCAAGCAAAGCTAGATGTATTTTTTAATGTATTTCAGCAAAGGTTTCAGTAGGATATCTAGAAAATTGCTTAGGCGATGGGTTTCACAGACTGGGCCTTAACTTTAAATCTTCTGGTGCTAGGATATTTAGGTATTTGCTTGGTGATTGTTTGCAAAATTCATTAACTACCTTGCTCTTTTGTATTTTGGGTAAGCCGTAAAAAAGACTAGGTCTACATTTAAAGTTCGTGATATAATCTATTTCTTTTTCTGTCAGACCTTTTCCGTGTAGAAGTATTAAGGATACAAGATTTTTCATTGTTTCTTTTTGTTTGTTTATAGTTTACAACTTTTTCGTAGAAGGTATCGTTTTCTAGAATAGACTATACTGAGCTTTTTTAGTATTCTGTGTCCATTAGGACTACAGCACTTATTTTGTCTGCTTCTTTAATAGTCAGTTCTTTGCCGTTCTGTAGTTCAATTAGATTTTCTATTCTAAATTGTTGAGGTTTGAATTAATTTTTCGCTCATGGAAAGTATTTGGAAAATTTTAGATATGATCGCAGAAGTTGTCCAATGTTTTATTCCTCCCCTTAGGTGGGAGATAATTGGTTCTGTTTTTAACAGGGATTCGTCCTTGTTGTGAGTCGCAGTTTTCTACATAATTCCGAAATATTGTTTTTAATTTCATTCTGGTTAGATCTTCGTGAGGTTGGGATAAATTTCAATACTTTAGCTAGTATACTGATTTTTGTTGTAGAGAAAGTTTTCTTGGGTTTCTCCTGTATATTTTATTCCAACGTGTGTTCTTGTTTCTCTCCACTCGGTCTAAAAAATGTTTGCTGTAATTTGGTTGGTGGAAATTATCTGTGCTATTGATTATATTAAGATTGTTGGGAGGCTGGTTTTGCTGTTTGGGTAAATTGGTTGAAAATACGTATTTCGAGTTTCGTCGTAGGTATAAATTGTCAAAGTTTATAATTATGTTTGAGGTAGGGTGGGGGTCCTGTCTGGGTAAATACGTTGGCATTCCGTAGGTCGAGTTTCTTCGAAGAGGGATAGAAGTCCTTTGGAGGTAGCTAGTTGTTGGTTTCTTCAAGTATTTCTTATTAGTGAGTTGCCCCTATTCCTACATTGAGAACCATTTCCTTCCAAGTGAGCAGTTAGTTTTGTTTGTTTGTGTTCTTTTAGATGTTTATAGTTTAATTTAGTTGGATATTTATTTATTTCTATACATGTATTTGTTCTAGACTTTATATATATGTGTGTGTGTGTATGTGTGTATACATGTATATGTGCGTGTATGTGTGTGTGTATGCGTGTGTGTGTGAGTGTTATATAAGCTTGTATAAATACATTTATTTTTTTGAGTTCAAATCCCGCCAATGTCACCTTTGCTTTTGATCCTTCGCAGATCGATATTTTTTAAATACCAATTAGATGCAACAATTGATTGTATAAACTCAATACTCCGTTAAAAATTGCTAGCATTGCGACTTATGTAAGAAATTTCTTTTCTGTTTTTTTTTACTTTTAAAATAATATTGTCTGCACGGGAATTATTTCCACGAAATTGAAGTTTATAGTTATGATGATGATGATGCCGGTGTTGTAGTTGTTGTTGATGATGATGATGATGATGATGATGATGATGAGGAGGAGGAGGAGGAGATAAATAAGAAAACTTGTTATTGAGTCCCCTACTCCTTACCTCTTTATTTATTTTATCATTGCGGCTTAATATTTTCCTTGTTGCTGTTGATGTTACCGCTCCTGTTATTTATGCTGTCTGAGACTACGATAAAAGATTCAATGATTGGCTATTGACAAACTTATAATACATTATGACCATATGTTCTTCATCTTTGACAGCCACTTCATATCCGTATTCATATTTCTAAATGACTACAGTATTATGTCTGGTAAACCTAATCAAACCATCAAACTAATATACATACATACATTTATATACATACACATATAGTATGTATATTTCAATAGAATATATAAATAAATGTCGAATGTTATTTTAAACAAAACTTTCAGGTGACTGATAAAATTTGTATGTAGATGTACTTATATATACGTATGTACGTTTGTGTGTGCATGTGTGTGTGTGTGTGTGTGTGTGTGTGTGTGTGTGTGTGTGTGTGTGTGTGTGTGATCTTACACAAAACTTCACCACTGAAAATGGATAATCTGTGAGGGTAGCCTAAAAGCTATAATATTAGCTATTAGATCCTTATACGTCGAAGCCGACATGAAAATCCGCTATATACGAGGGAGTGCTCCTGAAAGGCCTGATGAGAGGCCCAACCTTTTACTGAAAAGCTGAAGATCCGCTGCAATAAGTGTGTGTGAATCTGAGAGAGGGGAATATATTGAATAGGATCCTAATTACCTGCTCCTCGTGTATTTTCTTTTACTCAAAGCCAGGAAATTTTTAGCACCCGCTTCGTGTGTGTATATACATACATACATACCTATGTATATATATATATATATATATATATATATATATATATATATATATATATATATATATATATATATAGTGTAGTATATTGCCACTTAAGTGTGGCTGAACCCTAGGGGTGGATGTTACTGTTGCTTTTAGCCCCAGGAGGACATCTCCTCCAGCTGGCTTATCGACACACGACTGTGTCATGTTTGCCAAGGGAAGTTATCCCTCTCACCTTGATCTGTAGCAGGAACGGATCCGGATTTCAGGGTTATTTCCCTTCGTCGGCGTTCGACAGCCACTGACCTTGGTGAGAGAGACAAAATCCTGGCAGTCTTATATCTACTTTTCCAGTGAAATTCTTCACTGATATCGAAAAGGTGAAAACAAGCAATGTTAATTCTCTAAATGAAGTATTAACAGTAACTGCACGATAAAGTGTAGTATATTGCCACTTAAGTGTGGCTGACCCCTAGGGGTGGATGTTACTGCTGCTTTTAGCCTCAGGAGGACATCTCCTCCAGCTGGCTTATCGACACACGACTGTGTCCTGTTTGCCAAGGGAAGTTATCCCTCTCACCATGATCTGTAGCACGAACGGATCCGGATTTCAGGGTTATTTCCCTTCGTCGGCGTTCGACAGCCACTGACCCTGGTGAGAGAGACAAAATCCTGGCAATCTCCTGGGGCTAAAATCAACAGTAACATCCACCACTAGGGGTCAGCCACACTTAAGTGGCAATATACTACACTTTATCGTGCATTTACTGTTAATACTTCATTTAGAGAATTAACATATATATATATATATATATATATATATATATATATATATATATATATATATATATATATATATATATATATATATATATATATATATATATATATATATATATATACATACATATATATATACATACATAAATGTCGATCAATGAGAATAAGTGCTCAACACCGCATTGGTGAATAAAGATTGTTTATGTTAGAGAAAGAAACCTAGCTGTTTCTCTCAATACATACCAATACATACGTCTAAAGCAAATTTTTCTCAGAAGCCCTTAAAATACTATTGTGGCTCCCTAATTCACTATTTTGTCGTGTGGACACCTCAAGATCTTATATGGAACCCAGTTGAGAAACATTGGAGTTGACTATTTCGAAGAACGAAGAATTATATGGATCTAAACCGTATATTGTCTTCTCATAAAGAAAGATTGAGGGAAGGAAATAAAGATTCCCATAGCTTTCTTCCTTTGTGTGTGTGCGTGTGTGTGTGTGTGGGAGCCTGGCTGGTATTTGTCTGTTGCACTTCTTCAACGTATAGATTTTAAGGTTAGATTTTGTCATAGAACTAGAAATCTCTTTTAGAGAAATGAGACACACAGACACAGGAAAAGAAAAGAAAATTCAGTCCGATTAAAAAATAAACCCCACTTTCCTGGAACAGAGCTGTATCCCTCACCAAGCTCAAAAAAGTTGTAAAATGAATTCTTACGGATACAAAGATAAATTGCTTATAAATAAAAGATTGTTGAGAATTGCTGGAGCAAAAGAACCTAAGTATGGCATGGATAGACTACAGGAAAGCGTTTGACAGTGTCCCACATAATTGACTACTCAAGGCCCTTGAGATATGCAAGATCTCTCCTGTAGTTTCCATATTCTTACAAGATAGCATGGTCAAGTGAAACACATGTCTCCTTCTAAACCATTGTAATGGGATGAACCAAACTAACAACATCAACATCGAACGAGATGACGTTTTCTCTATGATGAAACATATATTTTACACCTGTTGCATTACGATATAGATAGATAGATAGATAGATAGATAGATAGACAGATAGATACATACATACATACATACATACATCGGAGACCCCTTTCGGTCATGACTGACCATGGGATTGCACCTAGAAAGTTACCCTCCCAGGCACAAGTCCGGGCAAGTTCGTTTGTGGAAGAACAGCAGTCACCCATGCAAAACAGCCTCCCCTCTCCACGCCACTGATGTTATCCAAAGGAAAGGCAAAGGGCCGATACACCTGGACGTCGCAACTCATTTCTACAGCTGAGTGAACCGGAGCAACGTGAAATAAAGTGTCTTGCTCAAGAACACAACACGCAGCCCGGTCCAGGATTCGAACGCACAACCTCGCGATCGTAAGCTCGACGCTCTAACCCCTGAGCCATGCGGATTCACATATATATACATACACACACACACACACACACACATATATATATATGCACATATATGTGTGTGTGTATGTATACATATATATGTATGTGTGTACATATACACACATATATACACATGCGCCCACGCACACACACACACACACACACACACACACACATGCATACATGACATACATACATACCTGAAGATGCTCATACCTATATAGATAAATGTTTATATACATGCGTATTTGTTTATTAGATTGTTTATTCTCTATTGAAAGGCGGATCATTTTATCTAAAATCCTGAATTGATATAAATGTCACAATACAATGAATTGAAAACTACGATTCATTGGGGGGTTTCATCTATATCTTTTGGTTTTTAGACTTTGTTTTTATCTAATATAATTCACTGAACTTGTGATCTGCCTGTCAATGTTCCGCTTTGCTTCCATTGTTTACTTATCAAACAAATATTTATTTTCATAATGTGTTTTATTTTAATATATTTAGTGCACAAAATTTTCCGCGGCTTTTCATTACTTTCAAAGAATGTTACATTCTCTATTCATAATGGTCAATATTCTAAGCAATATGGCAAACATCCACTTCCTTTGGTGGTCCAGCGGAAAATTCTGGTTTTTCAGATGTGTGAACTCTATCGTAATAGAAATAGATTATGATAAATCTTGCGCAACAATATTTATACTTTTTTCTGAAATAGTCAAATCCCATATCAATGCATAAATATTCTAAATTATATTCATATTTATCCTCACGAAAGCATGTGTTTTTTTTTTTTTTTTTTTTGGCGGTGGGGAACACTTTTGAGTTGAGTGTCGAAACGATATTTCGTTCGCAATTAGCAGTTCATGAGGGAAGAATGTATTTAATTTTCCAAGAGATCGGGCATAATGTAGGGTTTACTACTTAATAGTATGTTAATAAATTTCTACATAGACGCAAAAATTATTTGCATAATTTTTGCCGAAGGTTCACCGCCAAACAGTAATTCTAGCTGATCATAACAGAGTATACTGCAAGAAAATAAATATGTGGAACCTTACATATATATATATATATATATATATATATATATATATATATATATATATATATATATATATATAAATATATATATACAGGGTGTCCCGAAATTAAAGCAACTGAAATTTCAGGCTTTAATAACTATCAATAAATGTGATAAGATATGAAAATTACACATCATTATAAAAGCTTAGTGTGTATTCTTTTTGTTTCAGGCTAAATAAATTCAGATTTATAAATTAAGTAATAGTTATGGACTGAAATACAATGATAATCCTCCAAATGGAGGCAACAGAAATACAGCTATAGCAAAAAATATTAAGATTAATCGAAAAAAAATCTAGAAAATTGTCAAGAAATTTCAAGAGACTGGTTCCACCGCTGATCGACCTGGACGTGGCCGACAGTGAAGTGTGAGGACCCTTCAGCTTATCAAGGTACGAGAGAAATGACACGGCGGAATTCTCGTCGTTCCGTCAGAAAACTGGCTGCCACAGCAATTCAAAAAGCTGAACATCGATGTAGCAAGTGCTAAAGAAAAATCGCAGGACACATCTCTAAAAGATGATCCACCGTCATGAGTTCACGCGAGTTTATAAGGCTATGAGACTGGAGAGAAGTCATCTTACCCTGCTTCAGATTGCTGAAGGCACGCTGCCCACGCAACCTGATGCTCATTGATGAAAAGAAATTTGCCATCGAACAGACAGTAAACCACCAAAATGAACGACGTTGGAGTGTATCTGGCACCGTCGAAAGTAGACTCGTAAGTCGATGTGAAAATCCATAGTCAGTTATGGTCTGCGTGGCTTTGACAGCCACTGGAAGGTCTCACCACGTTTTTGTACCTTCGGGTGTTAAAATTAACAACCAGCGATACATTAGCGACATTCTGAAAGTTGAACTGCTTCAATAGGAGAATTAACACTTTCAAGACGCACCTTGGAGCTTCCAACAGGACTCGGCATAATCCTACAGTTCCAACACTGGATTCAGAAAAACATTCCGTCGTTGATAGGCAAGGATGTATAGCTCTGAAGAAGCCCCGATATCAACCCGTTGGATTTTTCTTTTTGATCTATTTTGAAGACGAAGGTCTCGGGTACTCCTCATGTTTCGTTCGACGCTCTGAAGGCAAAACTGCACCAGGAAAGGGTTTCGATTCCACAAGAACAGCTGCGTGCTGCGACTGAAGCATTTCCACCTAGACTTAAGGCAGTAATTCGAAACAGATGTGGTCATATCGAATAAATGTGCTGATATCATAATTGTGTTTCCTTTATCATTTCATTGCAACGCTCGGACCCTAAATATAACAATATTTTTCTTTGGCAAAACTAAAAAATAAAATTGGTTGCCTTCATTTTGAGACACCTTGTATATACATATATTAATCTATTCCCGCTGTTAAATTATGGGCCACAGGACGCACAGGAGCCTATGAAGGAAATTTATATATATATATATATATATATATATGTATATATATATATATAATGATCATGTTTCAAATTAAAATGCATTTAAATTTCTCAAAAGTTAAAAAAGGTAATTTGGTTAATATTCCTGTTAGAAAAGTAGAGTAGATTATTTTAAAAGTTTAACTTGTTATACAATCTCACAATCACCTAACATAAACCTTATGTTTGAAAAATGCATAATGAAATTAAAGCATTTTGTTAGCAACTTCAGTTATGAAATCATTTGCAATATAATTTGCTGTCTCATAATTTACTGCACAAATATAAACGTCATTTTGAAGCTAACCTATATCTTAAGTTAGTTAAATGACGACAATCTATCCTTGCCAACAGCAAATGAAAACTATAAAAACATACAAAATTATAGATGAAAACATTGGCAATGTTTTGATAGCGACAGAGCTGTGATGTGGAATAAAGCAAATGCTTGTTATCCGCCTAAAAATTATGCTAATTATACGAGCTTGCGTTTAAACATATGATTATATATATATACATACATAACACGAACATATATGAGTATGTACATTAATATTCATAGTTACACACATACATACATGTATATATTCATATATATATATATTTACATAAATGTATATACATATATATGTGTATGTGAGTGGGTATATATATATATATATATATATATATTGTTTCAGTCATTTGACTGCGGCCATGCTGGAGCACCGCTTTTAGTCGAGCGAATCGACGCCAGGACTTATTCTTTGTAAGCCTAGTACTTATTCTATCGATATCTTTTACCGAACCGCTAAGTTACGGGGAAGTAAGCACACCAACATCAGGTGTTAAGCGATGTTGGGGGGGGGACGAACACCCACACACAAACATACACACACAGACACACACACACACACACACACACACACACACACACACACAAACACACACACACATATATATATTTATATATATATATATATATATATATATATACATATATACGACGGGCTTCTTTCAGACTCCGTCTGCCAAATCCACTCACAAGGCTTTGATAGGCCCGATGCTATAGTCGATATATCCATCAATATATCTATCATTATCTTCAGTGCCTCTTGAGTTTCCGTACCCCACCATTTCCTATGACTCATTCATGCATGAGGCATATGTCATGTTAGGGTCAACCGGCCATATGCGACATTCCACTTTAAGTCTTTTAAGCTTTCCCCACACGGAAAGCCTTATGACCTCCACAGATATCTGCGGAGGTCATTCGAGATCCCGTGTGCAGGCCTATCTACTATCTCTTTATGTTCTTCTACTATTTTTGCCAACTCCCCGCTCTTGTAGAAAAGATAAAAATAATTCTTCATCTTCAGGGGTGGGGGTCGTTTCTTCCAACGTGGGTAGCACAACTTCGGACATGCAGACAGCACATCATCGTCCACCTGCAATGACCCGTTCTTCTTCTTTCTTCTTTTCCTTTTCTTACTGACTTCTGGAGAGTGGAGCTCTTGCGCTTTGTCCGGAGTCTCTCTCCCACCTCCCGAAGCCTTAGGGTACTTCGGCGGGCAACCACTGTTGCCCGCTTTCTTAATTTTTAATCCTTTTTGGGCTGACAAGACTGAAGCCTTCTCAACCACATCCACCTCTCCCTTTGACCGGGTAGGGGAGGTGGCTTCCAGTAACTGTTCCAGGACCTTACCATGGTCCTGGAGACAGTCCTTTTTAATGTGGCCTGGCTGCAGGCACGAGTGACCGGATAACTGCAGCCAGCCATTTAAAAAAAGTCTGGAAAAACCAGATCTCTTGTGGCCGATGAGGTCCACAGGGTCAAAATTGCTTTTGACCCTACTCAATCGACCGCCGGTGATATCCTTACATTTAAGAGCCTGGGCCCGCTATCCGCCAGGCCCCGTTGGATGGTATCTTCAATCTAACCTGCCTCGGTGTCTGGTGGTAATCCACATACAGAGGTTCTTATTAATTTCCTCCCGCAGTACGACGGGAGGAACACAATTTCGTTGCCCTTTCGTAGAAAGAAAGAAAAAATAGAAGGGGAAAAAAATAAAAAGAAAACAATGCACATAAATAGAACAGACAGAGACTCCTTCGCTCTGTATAATACTCCAACAGGTAAAATCCAATAGTCAGGGTTCTTCTCGATAGTACTCCAGTTAGGTAAACTCCACAGCGTACCACTTTTTCTAGCGAAATACGCCCACCAGAATGTACACGTTATATGGCGAAAAAACGCCACACAGAATTTTACTCTAAAGTTTTCAAAAAATTCTCAGACGAGAACAATACTTTTGCTCGCTAAAGTGAGCTACAATTTAAAGCCGCTAAGGCAGACGGAATTGCCCCAGAGCTAGGCAGGAACTTACTGAAAAAAAGAAAACAATAAATTCCCGCCCAGCTCGGAAGACAAAAAAGCGATTCATCTTGCAGACTTCTCTTTTTGTTCTTTTTTTTTCTATTCACGGAGCCGAAGCTCGCATCTTCTCTCCCTGTAAGCAACACACTAACTAAGCAACAGACTAACTAACGACGCATGCGCCGTTCGTAAGCAAGCTACTTTATTTCATTTTATTTGCCATAAAGGCAGTATACAGAATAGCTGTGGGCCGGACAAACACATTAATGAGATGGAGATGATAACGAAAATAATGAACAAAATTGGGAGGGGCACCGACGCCCGCCGACCGATAACCCCTCGAATCCACAATTATATCGATATATTCATCAAAGCATAAATTAATACATTAATCAAATATGCGGTTTTAAATATTAGAGTGGCGCTTCCTTAGACCGGCATCAAAGGTACGTTAATTGGTCATTGATGTGTTAAAATCCTTCTTTGCTTTCTTATGTTTGCTCTTTGCTAAACCCACAGAAATGGTTTTACTTTCACGAAAATCTGACGAATTTTGATATCAGTCTTGAATCCGACAGTTCAGATAATGCAAGGCTCGGTTTAAAAGCTGGATTCGAAATACCCAATATTTCTACCCTTCTTTGGTGTTTTAGGTATTGTAGAAGCCCGTAATTGTCAATTTTGGTAGAATCGTTAGAATCCCTAACACTACATTAACAGGCCTTTCCCTTATTTATCTTTTACAATCTAGCCTCATCTTCTCATCTCTCCCTCTCTTTCTCTTTCCTTCCTTTTCTTTCTCTCCGTTTCCCCCTCTCTCTCTTTCTCTCTTTCTAGATTTTAGATTCTTTTACTTTCTATATGTCGTTGCTGATTTCCTTATGTCTGGGTTCTTGTGGAGGAACCTTTCAGATGATGAACAAACACTCAGCTCTATGTGCACTGCATCCTATAGCAGAAACAGCTGTAAGCTAATGAAATTCATTACATAATTTCCTGTCTCCTTGTCATTTACTTAATTTCACAGACACACTCATTGAAACATACATATTCGTTTAAATTTATACAATATACATATACATATATGTGTGTATACAGATATACATACATTTATACGTATATACATATTAATGTGTGTGCGTGCGTGTGTGTGTGTGTGTGTGTGTGTGTGTGTGTGTGTGTGTGTGTGTGTGTGTGTGTGTGTGTGTGTGTGTGTGTAAATATGTATGGATACGTATGTGTACATGTATGGATGTATAATAGGGAGTATTTGCAGAGAAATAGACACTGAAAAAGACAGGCAAACACAGGTATATAATTTTACATGTAGGTAGAGAGTTATCCTTCAAGGGTGATCAGAAAAGATCACTGCGTAGTTCCTAAATCATTCACCACTGCTCTTAGTCTGAGAGGCAGATGTCATTCATCGATTATCACTGATATAGCAGCGTAATATGCTTCCATGTAGAGATAAGGTAGCAATGTATTTAGATATCTTAGAATTGAGATTAATTTAATACGTCTAGAATCGAGCTGTAATCTCTGTAAAAGGGATTATTGCTGTAACTGTAAACTCTCTCCCACAGTAAGTAGTTAATATATTTTCGTGTGATTTGAGAATGGTTTCCAGAGATTAACGTGTAATTCTTCAAAACCGACTTATATTTATCGTTTATTTTAAATAGTTTGTATTTTAATGGTAGGTAATTTTACAGCTATTGCTGCTGCTACTGTTGTAACTGCAGCTGCTACTACTACTACTACTACTTCTACTACTACTACTACTACTACTACTACTACTACTACTACTACTACTACTAGCACCACCATTACTACTACTACTACTGCTATTTCAGCTGCTGAGGGTGGTGGGTTTTGAAGATTATGGTCGTGATGTTGATGGCGGTGATGATGATGATAAAGATGATGATGATGAGAAGGAGGAGGAGGAGGAGGAGGAGGAGGAGGAGGAGGAGGAGGAGGAGGAGGAGGAGGAGGAGGAGGATAACCACGACGATGATGATTTTTGAAGGATGTTAAAAAATTGTTGAATATGGTGTTGACAAATAGTTAATGTATAATTTTATTGCTTTTCATGTGTTCTCATAACTAGAAAAACATGTATATTTAAAATGGCTGTCTTCTTAAATAATCTTCAAATTGTTTTCTTTTAATTCGTTCGTCTCTAATATCTTCATCTGATGATTTCCTGTCAAAGGGTCAAAAGTACGCAGGAACTACAGTAGACTGTTTTAGTTTCATTGTAAAGATGATATCAAACTTTCTACATGCAGGCATGCATAGATGCATATATTTATGAATATATGTACGTATGAGCATACGCACGCGCATTCGTTGTTCCATTATCTGATCTCTGTGGATTCAAGTGTTCTTTAATATTTATGGCAATGCTGGTGTGTGTGTGGTTAAGCGAATGTACATACACATACATATACACGTGCACACATACACTCACACGCACACACTCATATACACTTATATATATATATATAGAAGTGACTGTATGGTAGGGAGTTTGGTTCCCAACCACAAGGTTCTAGGTTTAGTCCCACAGCGTGGCATCTTGGGCAAGTGTCTTCTAATACAGCCTCGGACCGATCGATCAAAACCTTGTGAGTCGATTTAGTAGACGGAAACTGAAGGAGGCCCATCGTATATATATATATATATATATATATATATATATATATATATATATATATATATATATACATACACATATACATACATACATATATATATATGTATGTATTTGTGTGTCTGCTTGACCTTCTACCATCACTTGACAATCGATGTTGGAGTGTTTACGCCCCCGTAAATGCGAAAGAGACTTATAGAATAAGTTCTAGTCTTGCAAAGAATGAGTCCTGGTGTCGATTTATTCGACTAAAGGCAGTGCTCCAGCATGGTCGCAGTCAAATGACGGAAACAAATAAAATAATCAAAAGAATAAAAGAATATATATATATATATATATATATGTGTGTGTGTGTGTGTGTGTGTGTGTGTGTGTGTGTATATATACGCTTAATTCGGTAACAAAATATACGTTCCGTTTTTCTGTTCTCTTTACTATTTTCTCGCTCATTCTTTGCTCTTCTTCTTTCTTTTATTCTTTCTTTCTTTCTTTCTTTCTTTCTTTCTTTCTTTCTTTCTTTCTTTCTTTCTTCCTTCCTTCCTTCCTTCCTTTCTTTCTTTCCATGCGTGTCTCCCTCTCTGACTTTCTCTCCATCACCCTGTGTCTCTGTATGTCTGTCTGTCTGTCTGTTTGTCTGTCTGTCTGTCTGTCTCTGTCTCCGCCCCTCTCCCTTTCGCTTACTTATCAAACCGAACTAGTTGTCGTCTCGGTTCTAAGCAAACACCTTTATTCTCTCTTGTTTGCTCTGGAGGTTATTATTATTATTATTATTATTATTATTATTATTATTATTATTATTATTATTATTATTATTATCATTATTATTATTATCATCGTCATCATCATCATCATCATCATCATCATCATCATCATCATCATCATCATCACCATCATCATCATCCCTCCATTGCCACCTCCTTATCCCTATACTTGTTTCTATTGTTTAATATTTTGCTTCTTTATTATTCATTTCTTTTTTTTTCTTTTTGTATTTAGACCATGTTCATATCGCAGTTTTGTTGTCTGAGCAGGGTTTGGAAGACATAAAAAGTTTAAAAAAAGAAAAAAAATCCTCTTGATAAACAAATGAGGTGTAAACAAAATAAATAAATGAACAAAACAATAAATAAATAAAATAAAAATCATATCAAAAAATTCCCCAAACAAAAAAATAACAACAACAAGTAGCTCAGTAGGGAAAGATAAAATAAACAAATAGTTAAAAAGGTTGCAGAGTAAAGAAACGAAATTTATTTCGAGTGTATTTAGCATAAAGGCAAGAAAATTGAATCAAATGAGATGTCATGCCAATGTTATTGTCTCAATTTCTTCAAGTGTCTTCATTCAAAGAAATAAAACCCAAATAAAAGAATGGCCAGATACTTGCCACTTCGTATTAACGGTGGTCCGGAACAATGTAACATCACGTGACTCTCATTTTAAGCATTACAACGAAGCACCTTCTCTAGCCGGATAACTGTAACAGAGTTTCCTTTCTGATAGCCACTTTTATTGCCGAAAACACGCTCATCCACTAACATGCACACACACACACACACACACACTTCTCCCATTCTCTCTTTATATATATATATATATATATATATATATATATATATATATATATATATATATATATATATATATATATATATATATATATATATATATATATATATATATATATATATATATATATATATATATATATATATATATATATATATATATATATATATATATATATGAGTGGCTGTGTGGTAAGTAGCTTGCTTACCAACCACATGGCTCCGGGTTCAGTCCCACTGCGTGGCACCTTGGGCAAGTGTCTTCTACTATAGCCTCGGGCCGACCAAAGCCTTGTGAGTGGATTTGGTAGACGGAAACTGAAAGAAGCCTGTCATATATATGTGTATATATTGTTATGATCGGCCATTATTATGATTGACCGTTGACTGAACACTATTCAATTTTTTTTCTCCGTGTTTTTCTCCTTGTCTCCATATTCTTTCTGTTGAAGAGCGTAGCTCGAAACGTCAAATACTTTCCGTATTCCCGAGCGTCATACTAATATATACTTTTGTTATTTACACCACCTGTCCTCGTCTGTTGTTATTATTTGTATATTCTCCCATATATATATATATATGTATGTGTGTGAGTATATGTTTGTGTGTCTGTGTTTGTCCCCCCCCAACATCACTTGACAACCGATGCTGGTGTGTTTACGTCCCCGTAACTTAGCGGTTCGGCAAAAAGAGGCCGACAGTATAAGTACTAGGCTTACAAAGAATAAGTCCTAGGGTCGATTTGTTCGACTAAAGGCGGTGCTCCAGCATGGCCACAGTCAAATGACTGAAACAAGTAAATGAGTAAATGAGAATGAGTAAACATATGTGTGTGTGTGCGCGCGCGCGCGCGTGTGTGTGTGTATGTCTGTACGAGTTAGATTTTAAGAAACCATCTAAGGGATATTAAATATCCAATATACTACTGGATGTGTAGCAACGTATTTTTAACCAAGTGCTTACTATTGCAGGGCAATATTGCAGTTGAATATGGGTGGAGGTAAATTGGAAATTTACCCAGGATTTATAAGGCAAGAAAATGGAGAGGATATAAAATCGACATTCCATTGTATCTATTTATTAAATGGTAACAAGGATGTGTTTAAGTGGTACAAATAAAGAAATAAATTAAAAAAATAGATAGATATAATGCAAAGTTTACTGGCTGATGTTTGCCGACTTTATATCCTCTCCATTTTCTTATTTGCCATATATGTATATATATATAATCCCAATGTAATCGGTAGAACTGTACGCATGTCTAATTTTATGTGGACAACTCGTGTATTGTTCTGCAAATTATATTGAATTAGAACGGTCGTACTGATGAGCCACGGACGTGTTACGAAAGTAAATTTTGCGTTAATGGCGAAACCGGTCTACGATGACCGTAGATGGTCTATTTCTAACATAATGGATGTCCCTTTAGTGGCCATCCCCTCTCATATGTATGCAATATATATATATATATATATATATATATATATATATATATATATATATATATCATAAATATACAGGGATTAGCATTGGGTTGCTTCTCCAACATACTGAAAATTTAGAAATAGCAGTCAAAGAACTACTGATTCTAAACTACAAATTTTTCTCTAAACGGATGCCGATATTTATGGCACACATAGAACAATATATATATTGCATACATATGAGAGGGGATGGCCACTAAAGGGACATCCATTATGTTAGAAATAGACCATCTATATGTATATATATATATATATGTATATATATGCATATGTATATATATGCATATATTATACACACACACACACACACACACATACACACACACACACACATATATATATATACATACATATAAATACACACACACACACACATACATATGTATATATCGGTACAGGACGTCACCAACAGTAAACACCATGAAGTACGAAAACAAATGAGTTCAATACGCAAACAACGAGAGAAACAAATGGAAAACAGGACAAGTTACGCAAGGAACGACCCTTCATCACTTGTCGGCTATCTATCAACTCCTCATTTGGAGCATTGAACGACAATATGAGTCTTCGAAGACAGTTGCTACCATAAGTACAAAAATAAAATTTGGGATTTATGGAGGGTCAGAAACACAGGACAGTGGAGATATACAAGGAAACCGAGCAAAAACAAATACGGAGGGTCGTTAGACCAGAACGAGGGTAAAATAAAGAACGCTGGAGAAATATTTTCTTTGACAAGAGAAAAGATAGAAGAGAGAAATAGGATACGTCCAGTCCTTACGACATCCCTGAAAGAAAAGGAAGTTAATCACGTGAGGAAAAGAAATATTGACGACGGTCACGTGTGAGCAACGAAAGAGAGTAAAGGTGAAAGACGGGGAGATGGAGGTAGAAAACGGTGAAGGGGAGAAGAAGGGAATTAGAGAAATGATGAGAGAGAAAACAATAGGGAGAGAAAACTGTATAGAGTAGAGTCGCATCAAAAATCTCCGCGGTAGGCACCTTGTCGAGCAACGTTATTCTAGAGATTCTCTGGAGGAATCCCAATTCTACCGCTTGTCTTCACGATCGTACTGTTTCAATCATTAGCCATAAATCACAAATTATATGGACTATTTCGTTAATGTTGTCTGTTATCGATACAGGGAGGATGAGTGAATGTCAGACTCAGAGGTATTTGAACTCTGAATGTGAAGGGGTACAACCGAATGCTTGAAGGCACTTAATCCTTCTCCTTAGCTACAATTCCTTTCCTACAATAGGTGTTTCTAACATAGACCTGAAATATTCTTTTCTACTCTAGGCACAAGGCCGGAAATTTTGGGGGAGGGGGCCAGTCGATTAAATCGATCCCAGTGTGTAGCTGGTACTTAATTTATGAACCCTGAAAGGATGAAAGGCAAAGCCGACCTCGGCGGACTTTGAACTCAGAACGTAAAGACAGACGAAATACCGCTAAGCATTTGAAGTATTGTATAATTAGGAGAGTTCAATCAAATAAAACGATCCTAATATTTAATTGGCACTTTATTGTAATGATCCCGAATGCATGAAAGCAAAATTGGCCTCAGCGGGAATAGAACTATGAGCATAGAGACCTGGAACAAATTCAGTAACACATTTTTCCAATTCCCTAGCGATTCCCAAAATCCATTCTCTGACATTTATAATGAATCCGAAGATAGGAAAACACCATGTTTTCGTCATAAAACGAATAGTCAAATTTTATTGATTCAAGCATTTGAAGGATAATCAATTTCTCGACCCTAGATGATATCGGCAAAGTCAATCCTAGGAGGATTTGAACTCGGAGTAATAACGTAACGAAATAATAAGAAAAACAACTGCAAAGCATTTTATCTGGTTTCCCTGTCGATTCTGCCATTCTTCAACGTTGCGTTTCATCGACCACATAATCCATTTATCAAGCCAGGAATTTCATAGACGATCTATTATCAAACTGTAATCTTAAAGATCCTCTAACTATAATATACCATCATATTAAATCGATTCTGATTCTCATGGCCAAATTTTTTCTGGGAGGAAAAACAAAGAGAGAGAGAAATAAAAAGAAATAAAAGAAAGGATTTATAATAAAACTATTGGTGTTAGTCAATGAATTGCCAAATATATTAATATCGGAAAAGTTAAACGCCCAATATTACAAGCGTTAACAAATATGTGCACATGATAAATACATGAATAAAGCAATGGAACAATCAGGGGCGGGGTGAATACCACAAAAGATATTTCTTTACGCAAAAATTCCCCCACCTCATCGAAATAAAAGAAAAAAGATAATAAGCGAACGAACATCGATACTCAATAGGTTTTAGTGTGATTATGGCTGGTATTTATAAAAAGTTAAAATAATAAAAGGAAAGGGAACAAATTCATTATTTTCTAAGCAAAATATTTTCCCTGAATTCATAAGAAATCCTACCAGATTTACCGATTCTTTTCTCTCTGCGTGTGTGTGTGTGTGTGTGTGTGTGTGTGTGTGTGTGTGTGTGTGTGTGCGTGCGTGTGTGTGTGTGTGTGTGTGTGTGTGTGTGTGTGTGTGTGTGTGTGTGTGTGTGTGTGTGTGTGTGTGTGTGTGTGTGTGTGTGTGTGCTACAACACTTTTTCTCTGTGTTTCTTGTGCTGCAAAGAAGTAAAAAGTAATGAAAGAACTCACCAAAAACATTGGTAATACTCTAAAGCAAAGCTAATCCTATAAAAGTCTCTATTTAGAGTTGAAAGTATTCATTGCTGGCTTGTAGAAAGATCAAATGATGCGGTTCCATTCAATTTAGTTATAATTGCAATGTTGTATTTCATACGACTGGCGCTGAGTTATGGTAGATGCAGCAGTAGATGAAAAAGGAGGTTGTAAAAGAGAAGAAAAATAAGAAACACAACAACAACGACAATAACTACAACTGCAACAACAGGAATTTATTACTGATTTGCTCTGGATTTGGTGAAGTAATATTATTTATCTCTGTGAACGGTTAACAGATTATTAAGAGAACACACGTCTATATTCAAGTATAAAGACGATGGGATAAGATAGGCAGATAGATATGTAGATAGATAGATAGATAGATAGATAGATAGATAGATAGATAGATAGATAGATAGATAGACAAACAGACAGACAGACAGACAGACAGACTGACAGACAGACAGACAGACAGACAGATAGATAGATAGATAGATAGATAGATAGATAGATAGATAGATAGAAAGAGGAGCAATGAGAGGTGTGGTGTAAAGGAGTTGAGGTAGGAAAGCGAACCGTTGCTAGAATGTGCGGTATTACGGGGAAGTATGATTTAATGCGGACCAAGTTGTAAGCAACATGATGCATCAGATTTGGCGGAAAAGGCTTAGAGTTTTTCTTGTAATCAGTGATAGGCTGTGACAGACCATTAATCTGCTCTGTTCGTTGACCGACACAACTGATTTCTTAGATTTTAAACAAACAAGCAGCCATCTATAGTCGATTGGCTTTGCTAGCAGCGTCCAATCTGATTTTCTCGCAACTAAATTTGTAGCAAATTCAATTTACCTACTACACCCCTGCTCACTCTCTTCCTCACATATTCCTCATACTTTGTTTCTTTCTTTTATTGCCAGACTGAGAGAGAGAGAGAGAGAGAGAGAGCAAGGCAGACAGTGAGAGAGAGAGAGAGAGAGAGAGAGTGTGTGAGTGCCGGTTTAGCTCGATGTTCTTTTCTGTGAAGATAACGTGCAATCACATTAAATGTGTCCCATCAGTACTTTACAGTACTTGACCAGAGAATGACCAAACACAATTCTTCAATTGTTTCTCACTATTCCTAACCCAAAAGATAAAGTTTCCCTGTAACTATACTAATCTGTTTCTGAACAATAGCAGGTTGATAGCATGAGGGAAAAATCGTTAATCATGTATCTACTACAATTTTTCTGTCATACTCTCGCTTATCTTTTCCATATTTGAAACTATTCTCCTTGGTTTATCTGAAACATCATCACACTATTTTTCACCAGTTGATGGGAATCTTGTCTGATATTTCTTGAATCAAAGATAGATTTAATAACTGATTTCATAAGAACTGTATTTACAAAATGGTAAGATGTGAAAAGTAATCGTCCACAACGTCAAGAAAATGAAACCTATATGTATCAGCATACGCTTAATTATTTACGATTTAACAAAATTTTATGCTACCCTGATTTCCACTGGCTGTAGGAATAATACCCTCAAACTTTAAACTTTAATTATTTAATCTATAATTAACCGTCTAAATACAATACAGTCTTTTAGATTGCATATTCGAGTGTAATCCACTCTATCTAGATTTGTTAACCAGACAACTCTTCAAAGAATATTGGACCGATGATACTTTAGAATCAGTGTTTGTTTGCTTTTTGTCTTTTGTAGATTGATGTGTGGACTTATTTTAGCAATGGTTAGAGCTTTCTCAAAGGTGTCATGCAAACATCTGTTGAGATAACAGTAGTAAGCTTATGAATGGTAGTTTACTGTTATTGCTTTTGAGTTATGTTGCTTTTGAGTCAGAAATATTCTTTCCCAATTTTTATCGGGTAATTACCAAAGCTTTGATTAAACTTGTGACGCATTTCCCATAATTTTCTACATTAATAAGGTCACTACCAGCGAACTAACCATAAACGACCAATTTTTCTTTTCTTATTGCATGATTTGTTAGT
>NC_142944.1:42125685-42130685 GCF_046866305.1 Octopus bimaculoides | reverse complement strand
CACATATAGATACAAATCTATGTATCTATATATATATATATATATTTGTATCTATATGTGTGAGAATGTGTGAGTGTGTGTTTGTTTCTTTGTGTATGAGGTGTGATGGTGGAGGTGTTTGTATTTGTATATATAATCTGTTGCTACTTCCGCTTCTTCACGCTGTCGAAACCCTGCTGATATATGCTCGGGAAAAATTCTAATATCACAAGGAAATCATTATTTAACACGACTTATTAAGAAAACGGAAAGTCTGAAGAAGCGCGTGCACATTAATTACGACGAAACCAAAACACACATTTAAACCGCCCTCGCACCATACCCCTATCTTGCAAAATGCTGCATTCCTAAAACATGTTGTCCGCGACACGTGACCGAAAATCAAGGAAAATAACTGATGTCGCTTTCATAGTATTACAACCACGTTACCTTAGCTGACCACTAGAACTCTAAGCACCAAGAAGTCAATTTGAATTTCTTTTAAGCTCACAACTCAGGCTTCAAACATCTGAAGGGTTAGGTTATCTTTTGATAGAGTTAGATATCTTTTGAAGTATCCACTGTCTGAATCTTTTATTATTTTTATTTTTTGTTCGAAATATGAAATCAAAGTTTGAAGAAAATGTTTATCCTTACGTTCTTTCGTTTAAAAACATTTGTGAACAGAAAGGGCAAATATAGCTGCTTCAAACGTACGCTGTTGATTTCATTTCTGGTTCAACTGGTTGTATTATTATACATTTCTTAAACTCCATACAAGGGAGGTTATAAAATTGTGTTGTTGTTTAAGTAGTATTTCAAAGGAATATTTTCAAGTAACACTTTATTCTTTAAAAACAAGGGGTATGTGGATAATCATATATTGCATGTGCCTGTGTAAACACATACATACATTACATACGTACATACATACATACATACTTACATACATACATACTTACATACATACATACATACATACATACATACATGCATACGTACATACACACATGCACACACACATACACACATACATACACACATACATACATACATACTTACATACATACATACATACATACATACATAAATATATGTATATATATATATATATATATATATATATATATATATATATATATATATATGGGAGAATGTACGAAAAAAACAACAGACGAGGACAGTTGGTGTAAACAACAAAAGGATGTATTAGTATGATGCTCGGGAATACAGAAAGTCTTTAACGTTTCGAGCTACGCTCTTCAACAGAAAGAATACGGAGACAAGAAGAAAAACACGGAGAAAAAAATTGAATGGTGTTTGGTCAACGATCTATCATTGCTTCTGCTGACCGGAAGTTTGGAAAGTTTACACAGGATAGCTAAGAAAAGGGGGAGATAACAAAGGGGGAGAAAGAACGGTGATCGAAGAACGAGGAGCTGTGTGTGAGAGAGAGAGAAGGCTGGTGATCTTGACGTATGTATGTGTGAAAATGGGGAGGGGGGAAGGAGTTGGTCAGTTGTAGTGTGTGCGTGGTGTGATGTGAGGGTGTTGGGAGGTGGGGAAGGCATGGGTGGAGTGTGGGTTAGGCTGAGGGTGGGGGTAGAGGTAGGGTATGTGGGTAGGGGTGGGTGTAAGGAATTGGATGGGGTGGAGTGGGAAGGTAGAGTAGGAGTGTGTTGGGTGGGGTGGGATGAGCTTATGAGGGAGGGTTGACGATGAAGGGGGAAGGGGAAGGTGGATATAAGAGAAGGGGAAGGTGGGTATGGGAGGAGGGAGAAAGAGAGGAAGAGAAAGAGAGTGAGAGTGAGAGAGAGAGAAAGAGAGAGAGAAAAGAGTAGGGGTGAAGAGAAGTGGGAGTGAAGAGAAGTAGGAGTGAAGAGAAGTAGGAGTGAAGAGAAGTAGGAATGAAGAGAAGTAGGAGTGAAGAGAGGTAGGAGTGAAGAGAGGTGAAGAGACGTACAGAGAGATGAAGAGACGTACAGAGAAGTAGGAGTCGGAGCAGGAGTGGGAGGTGGGTGGGAGGAGGGAGGATGGGGGAGGGAGGCAGGGGGAGGGGGTTAGATGAAGAGGGGAGGGGAGTTGAGCCCATGTGCCGCAAAGGAGCGAAGAGAGAAGATTAATCCCTGTTCACGGCGCAAACGGGAGTCCGGATGGCCCCTGTGCATGGACAATCCAAACACGGACAGGTGTTGCTGCAAGAACTGACCGGCAGAACGGAAATGGCGTGACACCGGGGTGTCATTGCCAACGTTGATGTCTCGGAGGTGTTCCGTGAATCGGTCGGCCAGGCGGCGCCCCGTTTGTCCGATGTACAGAGAACGGCAGAGAGAGCAGGAGATACAATAGATAATGTTAGTGGAAGTGCAGGTGAAGGAGTCGGTGATGCGATAGGATCGGTGATGGGTGCTGGTGAGGAGGGTGGTGTTGGAGAGGTAAGGGCAAGTGCGGCAGCATATATATATATATATATATATATGTGTGTGTGTGTGTGTGTGTGTGTGTGTGTGTGTGTGTGTGTGTGTGTACATTGTTGCTGAGACCCCCTTCGGTTATGAATGACCATGGGATTGCACCTAGAATGTTACCTTCTGAGGCACAAGTCCGGGCAAGGCTGTTTATGGAAGACCAGCAGTCGCCCATGCATACCAGTCTCCCCTCTCCTCACTACCAATGTTATTCATGGGAAAGGCAAAGGGGCCATACAGCTTGGCACCAGTGACGTCGCAACTCATTTCTACAGCTGAGTTAACTGAGTTATAAATATATATATAAAAGGCGACTCCATATCTTCAGCGTCACTCGGGCTCATCACAGATTTCGCATAGGGCAATGTTTCTATCTTCACAACATTTCTATCTTCAAGTGGCTTATTTTTGTTATATCTAGCACCATGTCTCACTACATTTCTAAATCATGGGTAAAAATAAAGCAACCCTGCAAAACACAACTGATTTTTACACACAAACGCACAGAATAATAACAATAAAATAATGACAGTGGTGTGTACAACAAACATCAGCTATCTGACTGTCGCCTGCACTCTTGACAAGAGATGCCAGTTAGTTTTTTACACCTACCAGGCTCATTTGTATTAGCCGAACTTGCTAAATAATGTTTCGTTCCTCTAAGAATATTGTAGAACAGAAACTTTTCATAGATTGGAATTTAAATCCTAATCTCTATAGAAATTGTTTCAAGAAACCATTGAATTTGAATTACTTTTAATTTTTACGATTATAGATAACAACTTGGACTGTAACTTCTGAGCCTGAGTCAGACGCGTGTGAACGATGTTGAGAGAACGTCTGCTACGAATGATATTTTTTGACGCAGGACACCTCTAAGACGACCGTCAGACACGGAACGAAAATAAATGAGCAGCGACCAGGCTCAATAAAAAGAGCCCGAGTTATTAGCTGAAATTACAAACTTGAAGTCAATGTTAGCAGAAATTAAATCAGTTTGAAAATACACGTTCACTTTATTAAATTTATACTCGGGTTAAGCCCGAACAGCTCGATCTTTGCTGGCTCGCTGTGTCCATCTGTCTTCTCTTCAGCTTCACAGATTTATACTTTCTGATATAACACACGAAATGCTTGCAAGTTGACCTTAACACTGTTCTAATTCAATATTTTTCGATACCTATGTCGTGTCGGAAAATTCTCTCTCAAAATTAGTTTTTAATACTAGGCTAAATACTGGGCCATACCATGAAATGCTCCTATTTCTGTTTTTACTCTTAAGCTGTGTATTTACCGTGTTTTTACGTATTTAAATTCATCGGAGAACTCACAATTTCTTAGCGACTCAATTTAATAACCAGCTGCGCCCATAGAAGCATCTCCACCAGAGCATAACGAGGATATTCATCTACCAATATTGTCAGTCAAGTTCCTCAGTATACAAACTGAGTGATTCGTTTGTCTATGTATATATATATACTAACTTCTCATTGGGCTTGTGCTATGTTGTGAAACTATCAAAATTTTGGGACAAGAAAACTAACGGCGATATGTTAGTATCTACAGTACTTTGTCCTATTTCTTGAAATTCTTCAGCAAATTTTTCCTAAATTTATCTAACCTATGACCATTACAATTTCTCGATAGAATCAGGCCATTTTCAAGTTACAAGCACAGTCCATTTAAAGAAATTTTATTCTCAGTAAATTTAGAATATATAACGCTATAAATTCACTCATCTGGGCAAACATAAGGATATCATTTCCCTTCAAACTTTTCATTTCATATTTCAAAAAAATATTCAGGCATAATATTCGCAAGAAAAATTAGGTTTTTGCCAGCTGATGATAGGAAACGAGTAAGTCTAAGTACTGGAAATAAGAACCTTTCAGTTATAATGTATTAAAGAATACTCTTACATTTGTATTCAGTTCTGCAATTTTTTTTTTTTTTTGTTTCTGATGAATCAACAGAGATCCATATACATTTTATCTTTTATCTTTTATTTGTTTCAGTCATTTGAGTGAGATCACGCTGGAGCACCTCCTTAAGGGCTTTATTTGAGCAAATCAACACCAGGACTTAGGCTTTTAGAGCCAAGTGCTTATTCTATTGGTCTCTTTTGCCGAACTACTAAGTTATGGAGACAGAAACACGCTGTTGTCAAGCAGTGGTGGGGGACAAATACACACACAAAGACACACACACGTAGATATATGTATGTGTGTGTGTGCGAAATTGTTTTAAAAGACATCCATTTGATACATATATATATATGTATATATATGTCCATAACTATCTCTCTCTCTCTCTTACACACACACACACACACACACACACACATATATATATATATATGTATATGTGTATATATATATATATATATATATATATATATATATATATATATATATATATATATATAAAATTAATGAATAAAGTAAAAAGAATATTTTAACTGCATGTATGTGCATGTATACGTATCTGTATATATATATATATATATCAATTTTTTTTCTCCGTGTTTTTCTCCTTGTCTCCGTATTCTTTCTG
>NC_142944.1:42105685-42108185 GCF_046866305.1 Octopus bimaculoides | reverse complement strand
GACTTTAGCAAGGCCATTGACAAGATTGACCACAGCATCCTATTAAAGCAACTAACACTGGAGTCTGAGGGAAACTATTAAAATGGCGTCAAAGATTTCTGGTGAATAGAACACATATAGTGACCAATGGTGTTCGATCAAATTCAGCAAGAGTCATAAGTGGAGTCCCACAAGGTACTGTACTGAGCCGAATCCTTTTCATTATTTGCATCATGGACATCATTGAAATCGTCAAACACAGCAGGATTAGAATATTCGCTGATGTCTCTGCGCAGATCCGACTGGAGTCCGGCCTAATCTCCAATCGAATCTGTTCGCTATCATTATGCAATGGGCGGAAAAACACAATAATCAGCAGAACGAGATTAAATTTGAGCTTAAGCGCAGTGTCTTTACCACTTCGGTAAAGAGGCTGTACTTAAGCTGCCAAACTCTTTTCCCTAAGGCAAAAACCTCACGGCATCAAACACCACTAGGGACCTGAGTAACTATAAAAAACAACTTAAGCTTAAATACTCGCATAAACAGCAAAGTCATGACCCGTAGAGTGTGCTCCTGGGTATTTAGGTCTTTCCAGTCTAGAGACACTCCAACAAATTATCCTTGTTTTCTCCATCTTCGCCCGTCCTTACCTTCAGTACTGTTGTCTACTGTAGTCTCCAAACACAAAACTAAATATTATAAAAACTGAAGCACCTATAGAATAAGTACATGACATGACAGGGTTCGGTTATTGGTATCGCCTCGAGAAGCTCAGACTTTATTCCTTCCAACATCGCAAGTTTTCTTCCAATCCACAAGCATTATACAGAGAGATGAGGAAGGAAAATATTACCATTAAGAAAGCTCCCTCCCAAGAAGATCTATAATCATTCTGGTCAAAAATTTGGAACGAATAGAGGGGTTAAATACAATGGAGAGAGAATACTGTACCAACACTAACAGTAAAACCTACAAAATTGATGCAGAAACCTTCGCTATAGTTGTAGGCAAACTGCAGAATAGGAAGGCACCAGGAAGGAACCTAGTAAATGGATATTGGTACAAGTAGCTGACATTTTATAGAAGCCAGTTGATATGTATGTTTAAAAGGACTATGGAAGGTCAGACTGGTATACCAAATTGGCCTGCTACAGCAAGGACAAATTTTGTTGCCAAAAATGAAATCACCGAAATGGCAGTAAACTACAGGCCTATTGCTTGCCTAAACACTATGTACAAACTGTACACAAGTTGTCTCAATTAATTCCTCCAAGACCATTGTGACTGGTGAACAGGCTGGTGGAAAGAAGGTAGTGTGGAGATGATGACCGAACAAGTTTTAATTTTAAAAAACTGTACTGTGTTAAGTCAGAAAACAACGTAGAAACATTATGACAGTATGGCTTGACTATAGGAAGGTATTCGCCCTCATTCATAGCTGTTGAAGTGCCTACATCTGGCAAAGATACCTACTACCTTAATTGCTGTTATAGAGAAACTCACAAAGACATGGACAACAATTCTTACTCTTACGAATGAGAATAGACTTGTTTCTGATAGTATTGGTATTTCAAAGGGAATATTCTAAGGAGATAGACTTTCTGTACTTCTTTTCATATTGGCACTGAATCCATTATCGTTCCTACTGCAGAAAACAACTGGTTACATACTAGGGTCTTCAACAGCTAGAAATATCAATGTAACTCATAATTTCTTTGTAGACGACTTGAAGATTTATGCTAAATGTTAACAATTCCAAAAAATAAACTGGAATTAATAACATTTTCAGCTGATATACGGAATTTGGCCAAAAGAAATATTCACATTTGGTTATAGAACGAGGAAAGTCAGTCCCCCAAACCCCAAACCTGTGCATAGCGGTCTCTCTCTATTTCCCCCATTCCACACAAAAAATGTTACAAGTACTTAGACATAGACGAAGATCTGTCATATGAAGGTACTGTGAATAAAGATAGAGTGACCCGAGAATATTACACCAGACTTAGGAAACTATGGCAGTCGGAACTCTCCTTTTACAACAAGACATTATCCCACAATGCATTTGCAGCACCAATGCTGATCCCAACATTTGGGATACTTGGTTGGTCTGTAGAGGAAATCCACTCCATAGATATAAAAATCCACAAAATCCTGACAACAAGTGGGAACATTCACAGAAACAGTGATGTTGACAGGCTCTACCTAAGAAGAAATGAAGGTGGTAGAGGCCTAAGATCAGTGCAGACACCCTTCGAATGCCGTCTGGTATAACTCGGGCAGCACCTTCTAAACAACAGCAGCAAAAATAAATATATTAATGCAGTCTTGAAAAGGGAAATGAAAAACATTGCAGGAGCTGGCAGTGAGCTCCTCAAGAAACACTCTCTTCCTGATGATCTCCTATACAACCCCAAAACAGCTGGGCTCTCTTACCTCAGAGAAGACCTGGATGGAAAGCACTCACCATACAAAAAAAGACTATGCATGGGTACGTTGCCCGGAAACTTGAAGAAGACAG
>NC_142944.1:42093185-42100685 GCF_046866305.1 Octopus bimaculoides | reverse complement strand
ATGTATGTATCTATGTATGTATGCTTGTATGTATGCATGCATGTATGTATGTATGTATTTATGTATGTATGTATGTAGTTATGTATGTATGCATGCATGTATGTATGTATTTATATATGTATGTACGCATGTATGTATGTATGTATGTATGTATGTATGTACTTCGTACAAGTCTTTGTGCCTGTGACTGTCCCCCCCCCCACACACACACACGCACACCGCTTGAAACCGATCTTGGTGTGTTTGCGACTCCGTAATCTAGTGGTTCAGCAAAAAAGAATAAGTACTGGGCTTAAGAAGTATGTAAGTGCTGCGGTTGATTCGTTCCACTAAAATTCTTCAAGGCCAGTATGGCGTCGGAGTAACGACAGAATCAAATAAAAGGTAAAAGTATCTTAAAACATTACCTTTAAGATCTACCTACGATTATTTTTTATCCGATCCCACATTTCAGTTTCAATTATTGATCTTTAATAAATGAAACTGCACTGTAAGTGAATTAACACATGCCATTTTCCCATAATCCTTTATTTATGAAAATCTGACAATGATGTGTCTATTTCCTCTTCCTCTCTAGTCAAAATATTTAAAAACATATATAGGTCATTGCTCTAGCATACTCCTGTTTTGGGTAGGTCGTTAAACCGATCTTTGGAAACAATCTCTGTGTCCCGAAAAACCCATAATTTTTTTTTAAAGAATACTATATCATAAATATAAGCTAATATTCAAGATTGTGTGACACAAACGCCAGCTACTAACTTTAAAATCATCTTTGGTTTGACATTATTTATGGCTGAACAGATTGATGATAATGCGGTACTGTGTGTATTTCAACTATTCTCTAAGCAATTTGACAGACGTCTACGATTTCACCGAAATAACATCAACCACGAAGAAATCATTATCTGCATTTATAAATTTTCAAAATGTTAATTAATTTAGTCTGTTTTAACTTGGTTGTAACAGCACACCAGCCTCGGTAGATCGAAGTGCCAATAGTTGTCCATTTAACTGCTGGAATACAGAAAGCTGATCTCATCTGTAAACGACGGACTCATCCCCACCAAAAAACACATATAATGTCTCTTTGCTAGAGAAAATCAGCGGTTCTCAACCGGGGTCCACATGGCCCTTGAGGATCTATATGGCCTTTGGGTTCCAAATGGTCTTCAATGGTGAATATAAGATTTTGTTCTAAAATTACATTAAATTGGTTGCACTGCTACAATTCACAAAATATCTATTTTTTTTTTTAAATATAATTCCAACAGACTGGATTCAACGTATAGGTGTGACCTCTGCAAACGAGACTGCCACTCTTGCATCGATCTCTGCAGCCACAGGAGACGTTGCAAAAGCTGAATAGACAACTCAACGGTCGGATGACATCATCCATGGTCACCCATGACCGACGGAGGCCCAAAGGAAAGAATTCCTAATAACATTTACTTATAAATATACAGTAAGATATTTTTTTTTGTACACATCGAATGTCTATGAAGGTCCAACCAAGTGGAATAGGAATCCACAGGGTCCATAAAATTTAAAAATGGTTGAGAACCACCGGTGTAAATGAACACATGCCGTCCCTTTGTACAATAGCTCTTACAGTTAAAACGCTTCTTCGCGCTTAATCGGCAGTCTTACAGTATTTCACTTCAACGCTGTGACTTATTCACTTTTTTTAAAATCCCAATCTCAAGAAAAAAAGAAGCATAAGCTTCACTATGAATAAACAAAATTAGTATATAGCATTTTTCTTTTTTCTCGGCTTCCCCTCGACTATCTATGGTACTTGATGAAAGACCATGATCGAAACTTTATCCTATTTAATCTATCCTTTCATTCTTGAGCGTCAAACTTGTGAATTTAGTAATCAAGCTTGACGACTGGTTCTTTTATATATATATATATATATATATATATTCTCATATTCTTTTCTTTTGAAAAACGTAAATGACTTTCTCACTTTCTCGAGCGTCAAACTAATACGCCTGCTAGTTGTTCATACACCTATGTGTATATATATTCTTTTATTCTTTTACATGTTTGTTATTTGACTGCGGCCATGCTGGTGCACCACTTTAATATATATATAATAAAGCTAGATATTTATATATTTTATACTGTCAAACTTAATTCAATTTTCAGTTTTGATAAATTGAATTTAATTGAGTTTTTACCTGTAAATTTGGATTTTTATCCCTATTATTATTATTATTATTATTATTATTATTATTATTATTATTATTATTATTATTATTATTATTATTATTATTATTATTATTATTATTACTATTATTATATGTATATATATATATATATATATATATATATATATATATATATATATATATATATATATATATATATATATATATATATATATATATATATATATATATATATATACATATATATATAATAAGGTAAATAATATATAAATATATGCATATATCCATACATATATGCACATATCTACATGTATATGTATACATACATGCATATATGTGTACAGGACATCACAAAAAACGTTAAACACAATGAGAAACGGAAACATAAAGACGAAGACAGAAAACGGACGTTTTTTTCGAAGAACGAAAAAAACAAACAGAGAAACGAGACAAGCAACATAAAGAATATTTCCCTTCTACAGTTGTCCCTGTTCCATCTACTCCGCGTTTCGAAGGCAAGGACAACTTTCTCTTTACGCGACTTCGTTGGAACAGTCCTTCCCGCAAAATACAAATGAATTAAATTTGGAATTTTTTGCGGAGGGTGAAAGTGTAAACAAGAACAGGACAGCTCTATGGTAAGAAGTTTGCATCTCACTGCCTGACAACCTGGGTAAGTGCCTCTACTATAGCCTCGGGCCGGCCAAATCATTGTGAGTGGATTTGGTAGAAAGAAACTAAAAGAATCCTATCGTATATGTGTGTGTATCTTTCTGACTGTCTAAGTGTCAATTTTTGTATTTGTGTTTGTTCCCCTTCACCTCTTGACAACTGTTGTTGGTGTGTTTACGTCCCCCATAACGTAGTGGATAGGCAGTTTGAAGGATTTTTCTGGTCGAACGAATCAGCTCCATTACTTTTTGTTTTTTTTCTAAGCCTGGTACTTTCTCTATCGGCCTCTTTTGCCTATCCACTACGTTATGGGGGACGTAAACACACCAAATACAGTTGTCAAGAGGTGAAGGGGAACAAACACAAATACAAAAATTGACACTTAGACAGTCAGAAAGATACACACACATATACGATAAGATTCTTTTAGTTTCTTTCTACCAAATCCACTCACAATGATTTGGCCGGCCCGAGGCTATAGTAGAGGCACTTACCCAGGTTGTCAGGCAGTGAGATGCAAACTTCTTACCATAGAACTGTCCTGTTCTTGTTTACACTTTCACTTATATAAATATATATATATATATATATATATATATATATATATATATATATATATATATATATATATATATATATATATATATATATATATATATATAAGGGCATTACTATACAATAATGCCTCACACTATGAGGAACTCTAAGGTCAGACTACCATAAGAAACATATTTTTACCGAACGCGAGGAAATGCAACTCACAAAGCTAGACCCTTAAAAACAGACTAAATTATGGATCATGATTTCGTAGTTATTGTAGTATTATACAACCTCTACTCGTCAGTATAATATGGTCAAGAAAAATATGCTTTTTTCTCAGAATAAATTCAGCACTGAATATATTCTGGTGATATATTTAAATTCAATAATAGGACGAATACTTTTACAAGAATTTATCAAGTAGCTAGCGTGAAAAAACCTCATAAGGGAAAAAATCCATCATTTATTCCCGAAATATATATTTATATTTATATAAGGGCATTACTATACAATAATGCCTTACGCCATGAGGGACTCTAAGGTCAGACTACCATAAAAAGCACATTTTTACCGAACGCGGCTTTTTATGGTAGTCTGACCTTAGAGTCCCTCATAGCGTGAGGCATTATTGTATAGTAATGCCCTTATATAAATATAAATATATATATATATATATATATATATATATATATATATATATTATATTTATATTTATATACGGGCATTACTATACAATAACGCCTCACGCCATGAGGAACTCTAAGGTCAAACTACTATAAAAAGCACATTTTTACCAGAGTCCCTCATGGCGTGAGGCGTTATTGTATAGTAATGCCCTTATATAAATATAAATATATATTTCGGGAATAAATGATGGATTTTCCCCTTATGAGGTCTTTTCACGCTAGCTACTTGATAAATTCTTGTAAAAGAATTCGTCCTATTATTGAATTTATATATATATATATTGAATTAGGTACCTAAGTTGAAGCACCAAGTCAGTCCGGTATTATCCGCACAACTCAAAGTAAGGTGAATAAAATCAAAATAAGCAACAGAATACCAAGAAGCGATGCAATATGACCGTTTCAAGCAGTTCCATTTAATTGAACAATGCAATCATTACATCAATTTAAATGCAGGGCATTTATCAGCTGCACAAATAAATTGAATTTTAATCATTCGGATACATTAATATATTTTTTTACTCAGAGCAAGAAGATGGAAAAAATCCATGTTGTCGCTATTGTAGCTAAGAATATGTATATACACACGCACACACATACTTCAAACTGCCAGTCAAACACCTTTCTACTGACCATTCCTCTACGCACATGTGAAGAGACACACAACTACACAAAAAGACCGCCACTCCTGCTACCATGCTACTGAATTCTTCCTACAACGTTAAGCGACACAAAGTTCGCTTACACATACACATATAAACAAACAAGACCACACACACACCATGCACACAACACATATTATCGCATACACACACACACGTGCTATTACACACACACATACCCACACATACCTCCTTCTCTTACCGTCTCCTGTCTTAGAAAGAACTTTTTCTTCCCTCATTCACTTCCGTTCATTTCAAAATGTAACCACATATGAACCGTTGGCGATTTTCTTCCTCCGTCTTCCCTTCTTTTGCGCTTTCCACTGTTTCTGAAGAAGAGCGTTGCTCGAAACGAAAAACCATCTTTCTTTCCGCCCCTGAGTGTCTGCTAATATTTTACATGCACCACGTCCTCGCGTTGTGGTTTTATCTTGTGCTGTGTTTGTTTTTCTTTTCTTGGATCTATCTATCTATCTATCTATCTATCTATCTATCTGTCTGTCTGTCTGTCTGTCTGTCTGTCTGTCTCTCTCTCTCTCTCTCTCTCTCTCTATATATATATATATATATATATATATAATAGTGGTAAGACAACAAAAGAACGAATTGAGACCTCGATATTATGTAAATAAAGAAATTTATCTGTAATATAGTATGTAACAATTATTCAGTAGTCATAAGACTCCGAAATTCGGAGTCTTATCATGGCAACCGAATAATTGTCACATTTTATATTACAGATATATATATATATATATATATGTGTGTGTGTGTGTGTGTGTGTGTGTGTGTGTGTGTGTGTGTGTGCGTGTGTGTGTGTGTGTGTGTGTGTGTGTGTGTGTGTGTGTGTGTGTGTGTGTGTATGTCTTGTAGTACCATTGACGTGTCTGGTAGTACCTTCGATGTTTGGCAGCTGTACTCTGCCAGGGATGGTCAGGTGGACTGGCATCATTAGTTTTCATCCAACTCTTAAATTCTCTTTTGATGGCTCCACTTTAGCTGATAGGCTAAACGAAATGAGAGGATCGTGTTAACACTGCACCAATAAGCGAAAGACTCCGGGTAATACTAAAGAGTGGACAAGCCTCGATTTCTCCGACTCATAGAGGACAGCGGAAGACCGACATATGTGGCGGAATCTGATTGCGACGTCTCAACGAATGCACCAACGACCACATGGTTAATGGATAGAACGGAAGGAAAGAAAAAGGAAGGATAGAAAGAAAGAAGGAATCAGTGTGTATGCAACAACATCGTTACACATTTAATTACAAGGTCAGATTTATTCCCTAGTAAATGTTCCTGTCTAATTTTTAATCAATTAAAATTTCATAATTATCTTCCTTGTTCCATTTCAAAAAGAAAACAAGAAAAATACTTCATCTTTCATCATGTGGGGTGGGGGGTCGATAAAATAAGTACCAGTTCGATGTCATTGACTGCTCTCACCCCAACATTTCAGGCCTTGTGCAAAAAGCACGTTTGTTTTTTTCCAATCTCATTTGAATTAACACAAAAATATTTTTATCGTAGTGTTTTATGCTTTTATTTTTTGTTCTTATCTTTCTCTACAATTTTGTTCATCACTTTTGAAATTTGAATAAATTTTACATCGTTTCAGACATATGAAGACCGAATGCCAAGTAGTATAAAAAAAAGACATTTTTAAGACCAGCTTCTCTTTGTTTTCAATGAAGGTTCCAAATCTACCGATGTCAATCGAGACATTTGCACTATGTACGGAGCAGGCGCTATTACTGAAAAAAGTGCACAGAAATGGTTTTCACTCATGAAGGAAGAGAAATTCGACGTCACTAACTTCCCGTGACCCGTTCGACCAGTTCAGTTCAATGAGGTCGAACAAGCTCACCCACGAGGATCCGTGTCAACCCACTACGGAATTATCCCAGCATATGGAAAACTTTCATGAGACCATTGTTCATTGTCTTCATTGAGTGAGTAAGGTCCTATAGATCTTACCAGTGTCACGGCGTACTTCTTCAGAACAACGCTCACTCTCACGTCGCTAATTTGACCAAAAATGCTATTCAAGAGCTCTGTTTGGAAGTTCTGCTGCATACAATGTATTTTCCTGACATAGTGTCATCAGAATATTATCTTTTTCGGACGCTCTCTAGCAGCCTTTGAGACATTTATTTCAACAAAAAAATGGAGGTGAAATTGTGGATTCCTGAATTCTTTGAGTGTAAAACATGGTGATTTCTATCGTCGAAGCAAGTGGAAAATTGGTAAAAAGTCGTGAACAATAACGAATACATTATTGAATGATTCGTCGAAATTGTCGGTGAAAAAATAAGGATTAAAACATGTGGGAGGAAAAGTAAACGAATTTATCAGACACGAATAGATTAACGTTTCTTCGTCGATTGTCGATTGTCGATAAGCCTGATCATTGGCTTCAGAGAATAAAATGATAAAGTTACCCACGAAAGCCCGGTGAAGGAGCTGACGAAAGTAAATATAGATGGAAGGAATGTACGCCAACAACGACAACTTTTTGACGCAATTATGCTCTAGTTCCCATGTCCTAATCAGCGTACTTTTGGGTAATTTAAGAACGCGTTCTTACGTTACACTGTACACTTAGTTACTTCTATATCACATACATATACACACACATGCATTCATAATACATAAATACATATATAAACGCATAGTCTTACATACATACATACGTACACATACACGTACATACATATATACAATTTATACATACACGTACACACAAACATATGCACACAT
>NC_142944.1:42080685-42088185 GCF_046866305.1 Octopus bimaculoides | reverse complement strand
CATAGAGGAATACACACACACACACACACATATGTATATATATATATATATATATATATATATATATATATATATATATATATATATATATACTTTATTTAAAAGCAGCAGAACTATAACAAAAGGTGTTACTCAGAGTTTCACGTTCCCGTTCGTCGGACAGTTTTTTAACAAAACTTTTAAATAAAGCATATTACTCTACCTCTGGTATTTGAGTACACTTTTTTCCACCTTGTTTCACATTTATGTGCATCACTCCGGTATATATATATATATATATATATATATATATATATATATATATATATATATATATATATATATATATATATATATATATATATTTATATATATGTATGTATGTATGTGTATGTGTGTGTGTATGTGTGTGTGTGTGTTTGTGTGATTGTGTGTGTGTGTGTGTGTGTGTGATTGTGTGTGTGTGTGTGTGTGTGTGGAAACACCTTAAAATTTCAAACAAATTAATTTTAATATGGAGTAGGACCGCCTTTGGCAGTAATTACAGCTTCAATTCTATGAGGTATGGACTCGTAAAAAGTTTGAATTGTTTCCAAAGGAATTTTAGTCCATTCTTCAGCTAAAACAGTCTCTAGTTCTTGTAGTGATGATGTTGGAGGATATCGACTCCTTACTTGTTTTTCTAAAATGCACCATAAATGTTCAACTTCACTAGAAAGTTCCTCGTGCCATTCAGTAACAACTTTAGCTGTGTGAATTGGTGCATTATCATCCTCTATGGAGCTGCCATAACACTACCCATAACACACAGATAAAGGTGTACAGTGTTACAGTTTTTCCTTGCTTCTTCTATGTTACAGAACGCATGACCCTCTATTGCAGGCACATCAAGGCCCTAACTCTAATCCAACTTCGTCATCTGCGCTCCATCTTGCATGTTTGCATGTCAGATGGCAGGATCATATTATTGATGCAGAGATCCTGTGCCGCGGTGGCATACTTAGTGCGGATGCCCTCATTACCTCCTCGTAGCAGCGCTGAGTGGGACATACTCGCAGGATGCAAGACGGCAGGTTCCCATAGGCAATTTTCTATGCTGAACTGTGTCAGAGCAGGCGGAGCTGTGGTAACCAGAGGCTGCGATATACAGATGTGCTGAAAAGATATATGAAAAAATGTAGCATCTTCCCAGACAACCGGGGAGAATGTCTTGCAGCAAGATGGATGGCAGTGATTCCTTGAAGCTCGAAATTCCAGCCATTGAGGTGAAACAAGGAGGGAACACCAAAGAGCATGATAGCCGTCACTTTTCGGTTGCGTCATGAAGCTTCACCTCCAACAGATGCCATTGCTGCTTCAGACCAAGAGCAGCCTTTGCAGCCTACATGCGAACCTACTAGAGATGGTTAACAAAAAAGAACAATCAATGTCGACCTCGAGGGACAGCCAAAGAAAATATGGCTTTGACAATTTATTTGTCAATTCGCGTTCATTGTTTTGACCGTTGTCCATATCACAATTCTAACGGATCTAAATCAATGCCAAAACCCACGAAATCAAGATTGCATACAACAGGGGAGATTGGAAGCTATGAATTTGGAAGCTTTTATGATTCAACCTTAGGAGAGAATACCTGTCAAATGGAAATAGGGGTTTGTGGATGTGAGCAGGTTAGTCTATTTTCGAAGGAAAACAAATTAAGTTTATGTAGTCATTGAAGAACTAATGACATTTAAAAAAGATACAAGGAATTTTGGTGGAAAAGTAAAAATAGTCTTTCATAGATTTTGAAAAATGTGTAAAAAATTATTAATTAGATGTAATTGTTTCTAATTTTGGCAACTTAAGAAGAAGGGATTAGTCGATTACATCGACCCCAGCACGTGACTGGTACTTTATTTTATAGATCCTAAAGGATAAAAGGCAATTTTTATGGAGTTTAAACTAAGAATATAATGAACTGGAAGAATTGCCGCCAAGCATTTTTGTCTGGCACGGTAACGCTGCTGCCAGTTTACTCCTTTATGAGTGAATTAGAGGTAATGCAAATATAGTTTAGCGAACTTAGATGATGATGGCAACAAAACCTCTATTATAGTTAAAACATAGAATTCAAGAGGTCTCCTTTACGGTTCGGTCAGCCATTACCATTAACACTGCCAATGTACTCAGATGTGTCTGAATGTGCATCTATGTATTTGTATATGTGAGTGTGACTGTGTACTGTTACTTGCCGGTCTTCTTTTCTTCCTTTCTTTTTTCTAGGTTTATTTTCCCTGTCAAAGCTAGAAAATTTAATAAAGTCATTCGACTATTCATATTTTATTAAATCAGGAAATGTTTGATTTCATCACAATGGCGACTGGATAATCTAATTTTGTGAGGCGGACCTAATTTTTCAGCCAGCTTAAAACGACCTTCTGTCTAGTGAATACATTTAGCGTAGATCGCACTTCTACAAACTTTCATACGCAGTCTCTTGTCTGAGGATATCTCGATGCAATGATTTCTATTGTAGTAACACATGAGATCTGGTTCCACTTTTCCTTTATCCATTAGCTGGCTCGGGGCTTCCACATCAAAGTTATGGACATTTTCCTTTCTCATCCGTTCTGATCTATTTGCATCCATTTAGCTGAGGATTCTGCATCGTAACCATGTGTTTCTGGGTTCGGTTCAACAATAATTTTACTAATGCTTCGAGAGACTTAATGTTTAGAATGAAATTTACCTAACAAAAACTTTGGAAGCCCATCGTGTATATTTAGCACAGCTATATGCTTCATAGTAGACGCAGTGTTCGAATCACGCAGGCCATGTTACAACTATGTATGTATGAATGTACGTATGTATGCATGTATGCATGTATGTATGTGTGTATGCGTGTGTGTGTATGTATGTGCATGCATTTGGGTATATATGCATACATACATACATACATATATATACATACATACATACATACATACATATATATACATACATACATATATACATACATATATATACATATATGTGTGTATACTTTGTCCCCTTTATTTTTCTCTGTCTTTGTACTCTGTGTGCGTTTGCTCTATCAATTATGGATATTTATATATCTATACTTGAATATTTATCCTCTGAAAAATTTTCAGTTTTCGCTTTCTATCTGATTACATGTATATATCAAACCCAGCAATTTTATTTCTTTATTTGCATCTGTCTCTCTCTCTTTATTTCTCTTTCTCTCTTTTTATTTCTTTCTCTCTCTCTCTCTCTCTCTCTCTCTCTCTCTCTCTCTCTCTCTCTCTCTCTCTTCTCTGTCTCTCTCTGTCTCTCTCTCTTTCTCTCTCTCTCTCTCTCTCTCTCTCTCTCTTTCTCTCTCTCACTCACTATATATATATGTGTGTGTGTATATATGTATATGCGTTTATATAAATCAGTGTGTGGGTGTGTGGGAGTGTAGGCGTGTGTGTGTGAGTCTGTGCTTATGTTTATGCCGCTTAAAACCTATTATATTGTTAATGTACTGTAACAAACTGGTTCGACAAATAAAGATCGATAAAATAAGTACGAAATTTGAAAGTATTTACCTGAGGTCGATATACTTCACTAAACTCTGTAGTCGATCCTACGGATGGCTGCAATTTAAAAACCGGTAAATGACTCGATGCATAAAGTACACACACACACACACACAAACACACACACCGACACACTCCATATACGATTAACTCATAATTGCAACAATTATGATATTTACAAACATGTTTCACATAACAGCGTTTTTAGTTACACCCTGACTTCCGGTTGACCATTACATGTATATCTATATTTGCATATATCTATGCCTATGCGTGTGTATGTGAGTGTACGTATGCATGCATACATTCATAAGCAGATGTATTTATAAATGTGTATGTGTGTATATTCCTAAATAAGTATTATGTGTGTGTGTTTGCGTGCGTGCGATTGACTCTCCCATAGGTTTCGACGTATGCAGATTCAATAACCTACTCTTTCTTTGTCAGTCATATTGCTTATGTCGAATGTGACATTTGAGTCCCACCAACCATTTGCAAAGAAGCCCACAGATGTTGCAAATATGAGGATTACAGATAAGACCAAGCGGTATGTTTGCAACCGCCTTTCTTCTTTGCCTTGCGTCCCTAAGCCTGTTAATGCAGTTTGAAACAGCGTCACTTATACCATTTTGACATCTCCGTTTTGTTCGCACCAATGCTGTTTGCTTAAAGGTGTTGCGAGCTATCTTCACTGTTAAGAGGTTACCTTTCAGCTTCTACTTATATCTGAGCTATGGTCGCCCAACACTCCTGTACCTACCATCAAGCTGGCTGTACATGAGGACTTTAGGTATTCTTTCATCACTCGTTCCGACGGCATGGCCAGCTCAGCGCAATTGCGACTGCATAAGGAAGCTCTCGATTCCACCAATTTTTATGACATTTGACACTGTCTTTTAGTGAATAACTGCAGATTGTCCTGGGACAGACTTTGTGGAAGACGTCAAGTTGATTAATGTGCCACCTATAAGGTGTCCACGATTCCGAATCATACAAAAGAGTAAAAAGAATGGCAGCTTTATAGACCGGTGTTGTGGTGTCAAGTAAACAGGTGATGACGGAGTTTGCCAAATGCGTTGGTCGCTTTCACAAGACGGTTGACAAATTCTTCATTAAGGGAAGCGCTCGAGTTCGCTTTACTACCTAGATATGTAAATGACTTCACACACTATATAGGCTTTTCTCGTCAAACTGTATAAGATTGTCAGGGAAATTGTGAATTGGTGACCTCTGTTTGACGCCTCGAAACATTTGAAAAGAAGATATTTTCTGTTCTTGTGAAATAATATTTTCAGTTGAAGATACACTTGGAATCATTTCAAACAAACGCAGAGGCTGAAGGGTGAGAAAGATAGAGACAGTAAGAAAGAATTGTATATAAGAAAGAGCTTTGCTTCGTAAGCTTTATTTCATCTTCGTGTTCTTCCTTTCCCTTCTCCCTCTACGTCTTTGCCTTATATCTCATTCTTAGTCTGTCGCTTAGTGTCGTCTGTCATTCTATACCTCACGTGTTTACACTCTATTTTTTTAAAATGATTCCACTATTTCTGTCTCCATTGCACATCTCTCCTCTCTCTCTCTCTCTCTCTCTCTCTCTCTCTCTCTCTCGCTCTCTCCCTCCCGTTCTATAACATTTCCTATTCAACATTGTCAACACCAACGTCACTTTCCTTAGCGTTACAGAACATGTAGATAGAAACTTACTATCGTATTAATACACACATACGTATGCATGTACGCACGCACACACACACACACACACACACACACACACACACACACACACACATACCTTTGTCAATTCCCAGTTATAAATGTACTAAATTGGAACACAAGAACCCATAGTTCAGTAGTTTCTATACAAAATAGATTTTAAAAATAAATAAATGCATAAAATCTAGAATTATCATTGTGAATATTTGGAAAGTTAATTCTTGTAGAATATATTGCTATTATTTTCATTAATAATGATACATACGCGTAGGAGTGGCTGTGTGGTAAGTAGCTTGCTTACCAACCACATGGTTCCGGGTTCAGTCCCACTGCGTGGCACCTTGGGCAAGTGTCTTCTATTATAGCCTCGGGCCGTCCGAAGCCGTGTGAGTGGATATGGTAGACGGAAACGGAAAGAAGCCCGTTGTATATATTTATATATATGTATGTGTGCGTATATGTTTGTGTCTCTGTGTTTGTCCCCCCAACATCGCTTGACAACCGATGCTGGTGTGTTTACGTCCCCGTATCTTAGCAGTTAGGCAAAAGACACCGATAGAATAAGTACTAGGCTTACAAAGAATAGGTCTTGGGGTCGATTTGCTCGACTAAAAGCGGTGCTCCAGCATGACCACAGTCAAATGACTGAAACAAATAAAAAAGTAAAGATAGTATACTTAGAAAGTGAGATAAGTAATAAACCACAAATTGACTTTGTTTATTGAACTGAACGATATTTTAACAGCAGCTCATCTGTCTTTTTCAGGTTCAAAATAAGACAAGAATAAGGGAAAATGAAAAAAATTCACAAAAATCCAAACATCTAAAATTTCGACTGGAATATCTTGCGTTCCTTCCAAACGGAAAAGGCGTCAAGTATTACTTGCTTGTAACATATTAAGACAAAGAAGAAGGAAAGAAGAAAAATAGGAAGCGAACTCATAGTCATTTTGTTTTTAAATCTGCTGGAACTCTCCTGTCATTTTGATCATCCTCTCCTGGGCGTGAGTTACTGGTTGTCTAGGGAACTCTTGCAGTTTCAGTGCTTGAAACAGTAATGCTGTTTCCCAAGTTGCAGCAACAACCATTGACGCGGGTTTTAAGGAGCTGTTTGGGGTGTATGAAACTCAAATGTGAACTGAGGAAATATACTTAAATATTTTCCGGTGAGACAGACAACAAATCTCAAGATGACACACACAGGCATGAAGAAATATAAACATTTAAATGTGAGAGACATGGGTAGAAACAAGGGAAAGATCAGAACGAATAAAATGGTTAACGCTAAGAAGTGACAAAAATACAGTAAATAGATTTTAGTCTTTTTTCTTGTAAAGGAATAGGGAAGAAAGCAAAATGACGCGAGTGGAAAAGTAAAATATGAAATAATTTTTGATGTTTGCATTAAACAGCCGACGAAAACTGCTAGCAAGGAGAAATAATACATTTCTAAATCTCTCAGAGAGATTTATGCAGTAGTGATACGATGAAGTAGTTGTATGCTGTCAATTTAATGTGACAGTCCCATGAAAGGAATAATACTACTGTTGGTTAGACCTAGGAAGCTGCACCGCTTCCTGTCGGCCTTGACACATTTCCTGTGTCCTTATGTTTACAAGGGAGAGACAAGCACCTCCACCCAGCTAAGCCTGTTTCCAGAGACATGTTTCTGAGTCTTTGCTCATCATCAGTCTCAGAAACATGTCTCTGGATGCTGGCTTAGCTGGGTGGAGGTGCTTGTCTCCCCTTTGTAAACATGAGGACACAGGAAATGTGTCAAGGCCGACAGGAAGCGGTGCAGCTTCCTAGGTCTAACCAACAGTAGTATTATTCCCTTCAGGGGACTGTCACATTAAGTTGACAGCGTACAAATACTTTACTAGGAAGGAGGTCGAGAAAGAGACTGCTAAGAATGAATGACATAGCCAAGAAGTAAAGCAGGTTCTAAAAACGAAAGTTATCTCTGTTGTCATCACAGTCGAAGTCGTTGTGGTCATCGAGGTCGTTGTAGTAGTCATAGTCATCATCTTCGCTATCGACGTTGCAGTGAACAAAGTCGTTGTAGTCGCTGTCGCGTCCGTCGTTGTCTGTATCACCCCCCCCCCCCCTGTCACCCGGGGAATCCTATAAAATCTTTAACTTGAACCTACGAGAAATGACAGCCAAACATACCGCAAATCATTGAGTACCGTTTGAAGAGTACATTACACATTGTAGTTCCTTATTTACAATTCCGAATGCCATA
>NC_142944.1:42050685-42075685 GCF_046866305.1 Octopus bimaculoides | reverse complement strand
AAAAACAGATGTTCGCCGCGAACTTTGCAGCAAGCAACAAATAACCGTTTACAAAAGTCTTCCAAATACAAAAAGTCTTCAGAAAAATCAAAAGATAGAAAGAATTCTTGCGGCGAGGTAACGCCCATCGATAAATCTTTACTAAAACAAACGCAACCAAAGGAGAAAAAAATGCCTCGAGGCCAGTGAAGATACCTTATTTGTAAAAATTAACAATAAAATAACGTAGCCCCACTATACCCCAAAAACAAATTTCTCCTACCTTTTAGCTGCTTTATTAATTTCTTTCATGAACTCCGTCGACTTCAAAGTTCCGTTTTGGACGGAGTTAAAAACCACCAGTCCACTCTGATCCTCGTGTCTACAGGGAGTAGCCAACGCGCAAGACCCGAAGCGAGCTTCTTACCACACAGCCACGCCTGCTTCTATTTATTCTCATTCTTCATACCCCTTCGTAAATGGCTCCGTGGAATATATAAAATGTTGCATTAATTCTCAATACTAGGAGTTCGCTCAGTGACAGCATAAAAATTTGCAAGCAAAGGAAATAAGGACTCTAGAAACTGATGCGAGTGTTCCTCTTTGTGTCCCTGGAAAGATCTTAGAACAAATCCTTAATCTTAGTCCCCAGTTCGGTGTTGGTGTCTCTCTCAATCGCTTTCCATACATTGTAACCCATGAAATTACAATCTGGGGAATATGGAGGCCAGAAATTGGAGGTGGGTGGTAAAGTTGTAGAAATTCTGTAATAACCGTAGGCGTAGGAGTGGCTGTATGGTAAGTAGCTTGCTTACGAACCACATGGTTCCAGGTTCAGTCCCACTGCGTGGCACCTTGGGCAAGTGTCTTCTACTATAGCTTCGGGCCGACCAAAGCCTTGTGAGTGGATTTGGTAGACGGAAACTGAAAGAAGCCCGTCGCATATATATATATATATATATATATATATATATATATATATATATATATATATATAAATGTATATGTATGTATATGTTTGTGTGTCTTTGTTTGTCCCCCCCCCCCCCAACATCGCTTGACAACCGATGCTGGTGCGTTTATTTCCCTGTAACTTAGCGGTTCGGTATAAGTGACCGATAAAATAAGTAGTAGGCTTACAAAGAATAAGTCCTTGGGTCGATTTGCTCGACTAAAGGCGGTGCTCCGGCATGGCCACAGGCAAATGACTGAAACAAGTAAAAGAGTAAAAGAGTAACCGCTGCTGATTTTTTCCATAGGTTTGACAAGGAGCCAATTCCTGCTGGAATAGCGTTCTAGCAACAACTGTCTCTAGCTAGGGATTGACCACGGTCTCGAGTAGCTTCACATAGCTTCAGCTTAGAGCCTTGTTCATAAATATCTGATAAATTTTGGCGTGCGAACGCAGTAAGAAAGTTTGAAACTCAGAGTAGCAAAAATCTGATTGGTCAAGAAGGTTTGTTTCCTCACTACATGGTTCCGATTTCAATCACACTGCGTGGCATCTTGGGAAAATTTCTTCTCTACAGCCTCGGGTCAATCAAAGAATTGTGAGTGAATTTAGTAGATGGAAACTAAAAGAAGCCCATCATATATATATGCGTGCCTCTGTGTCCGTCTTTATGTCTGCGCTTGTCCCTCCACCACTTGACAACCGGTGTTGATGTGTTTCCGTCCCTGTACCGTTGCAATTCAGCAAAATAGACAGTCAGAATAAGGACCAGGCTTTAAAAAGTAGGTACCGAGGTCGATTCGTTCAAGTAAAATTTCTTTAAGGCAGTGCCCCAGCGTGGCCTAAGTCTATGAAAGAAGTAAAAGATTTTACACACACATGAGCAGAATTAGGTAAGTTCAAATATGTTTGTCACATATTTCAACTGCTAAAAGGAAATACACTACAGTTACCATGGAGAATAAATCTCTCGTATGGTGAAAAGGTATGAAAACACCCGGTTCGTTTAGTGTCGCCATCTATTAGAGAAATCTCAGCTATCGATCTTTCAAGCTACTTGGCTTTCGTCAATGAGATATACCTAAGAGAGGCAACTCTGAACGAACTTATAAAGGCGAAGCTTTCTATACAATTCTGCCAGTGTATTTGCCTTTAGCAGTTGAAATATGTGACAAACATATTTCAACTTACCTTATTCTGCTTATACTTACATACGGCTTAGCGCTTACACTACGTTTTGTATATATATATATATATATATATATATATATATATATATATATATATATATATATATATATATATATGTGTGTGTGTGTGTGTGTGTGTGTGTGTGTGTGTGTGTGTGTGTGTGTGTGTACAAAGTTCCATTCTTTGGGTAAAAGAAAATACAGGAAATCAATCAGTTAATTATTATTTTATTCAACATATTTCCCTCTCAGATTCACTCATTGCAGCGGTCTTTCAATTTTTCTAACCCCTGTGAAAGAACAAGGCTTTTTGCGATACCCTAAAGTCAGGAACGTTTCAGCATATACATACATGATGGCCGTCCACTCGTGACCGAGGAAGACCATTGCCGACCTTCAGGAACATTCTGCGCTCTAGGACTAACTTATATTTTGCATTTGCGGCTCCGTTGGTGGCTAATGTGCTCTGCTCTTGACAAGCAAACACGACTGCAAACATTGCAGACCAACCTTTCCCCATTCACTATACGAGCCGTGTGCTTTCGCGCAGCTCGCTTAAGTTCTTCATGCTGGATACGTGCTCTCTCAAAAGTGTCGATCCCCTCCTTAACCTGCTTCCTCCATCCGTGGCGATGACAGACATTGTTCTCCCAGTCAGTGTCCTGCATATCACAGGCCTTTAATGAGGACTTGACACAATCTTTAAATCGCAGCCTTGGTTTCTGCCGGAGTCTCCTTCCATTCACAAGTTCGCCATATAGCATCTGCTTAGGAAATCTGCTATCCTTCATTCTAATAAGGTGTCCAATCCAACGTAACCGGTGCTTGTGCACCATTGCCTCAATACTCAAGATATCAGCATGAATATAAATGTATACACACGCAAACACGCACACACTTAGGTGCGTTTGTGTTAATACAAATTCTGTTTGCTACCTCGGCTTTGTGCTTATATATATAATTGTGCAACATTTTATTCTCTTCGTTCAGTGTATATCTCAATGGTTATATATACGCTGGATCTGTTTCATTGTTCCTTGTAAGTTTATTGCTTTGAATGACCATCTTTTTTTAGATATTTTGTTTTTGCTTTGTTTTGTATTTATTTCTCTGTTTGTCACTTTTCATTGACCAATTCATCGCTTATTTATTCTCTGTTGGTTGATTTCCTTTTAATATCAACTTACTCTCTATATACCTACCGTTTGTAATCGTTGATTAATTCGAGTCTTTCTCTTTATTGCCAAGTTGTCAATTTCGGTTATACAATTCTACTCTTGTTTTTTCTCCGGTCTGTGTCGATTCCATTCATTATCAAATCCGGTTGCACCAAAAATTTATCTAATTATTGTATCGGGTTTCACTAAATTTACTTCTCTTCATTTCACTGTTGACACATTAGCTAGTCTGTCCAATACAGCTAATATTCGATGATTCTAGGAACGTGTTCTTTCATTTCTATTTAAGGACAACTAAAAAAATTGCTGTTCTGTATTTCATATCTCTAAATTGCTCCGCCTCTCATTGGTTAATTCGTTGACCACTTTTGTTTGCTGTTGTTTTATTGAGTTTTGCGTTACTGAACCACTTCTGCCATCTCTACTGCAACTATGACATCGGATATTTATTTTGTTAGCAATCTTGGTCAGTTTTTAAAATCAATTTATTCTGGTGCTTGCAAAGCGATACGGCCTCCTTTTTTGTGCTTTGTCAATTCTTCGCAGCGTAATGGCTATGTGACACCTTTCTATATCTTTACACACTTCTTTGCATTTTTATTGGACTTTGCAACGGCTTTTGAACAGCCAGGGTGGGTTAGGTAGACGTTACACATGTCAGTGGTCCATAGAATGGTCTGTTTCTCTACATTCGTAGGTAGTTGTACTGGTCTCATCTGACCATATCAACTGTTGATCATCTTGTTCTTGCTGTCAGGCACTTGAGTATCTTCGATTGAATCCACGGTTCTTCTCGGCCAGCTGGTGGGGTGGGTCTTCAACGGGGAAGAGGATTCTCATATCAATTGGAGGAAGTTAGATTAGTTGTAGAGGTATGAGACCTCGAAGCGCGTTGCTCCATTCACCATGTGTCGGTATATTCCCGGGTCTTCCAAGAGGACTGTCAAGCAGAGTCCCAGTTACTCTGCATCTCTGATAAATATACCTCTTCATCTGCCATGACCATGTGAGGTCGATTCACACGAGCCGTCAGCCTAGCCGGATCCTCAGAGCCAGACAAGATGTATACAGTGGAGGAGGGTTATTATCAAATTTGTCCATCCAGAACTGGGGTCTAGTTTCTTTTTGAGATGTCAAGATGTTGAACATGAATGAGGAAGTTTCTTATTGACTTTAATCATTGTTCGGGGTGAGATGGGGCGCGTCCATGGAGAATGGAAATTTAATTACTGGTAGCACTTGTTATCTCTGATCGACTATCGATTTCCTATCTCAGATCAACAAAACCAATACTAGCAAGGAGATATAGATTGTTTGTATTGATGGGTTTCATGCAACAGTGATCAGCCTGCACGTGTTTTTCAGTGCTGAGTCAAGTTATTTGAGATGGGTTGATCTCTCCCAGACAAGAAATGCACACACCTCAGAGAAATAGCAGAAGGTCAAAGCAATAAATCTTAATTGTTTTGTGCTGCGGTTAACATCTTGGAAAACAATACTTTCCGCATGATTTTGTTTCGGAACCTAATTTTGATTTGCTGTTTTTCACTAGCTCTTTAAAGGAAAGATTGTAACTCAAGGCTACTCAGAGTTAGACAGGAAGGGTACAGTAGAACAGTAGTTTTCAAGACCATTTGGTGGAAACGATCGGTTAGCCTCACGGTCTCTGAGATGGAATGAACAGACTTGAGACGTCGCAGGGGATGTCATGTAGGTGGTTACTTTTGGGACAAAGTAATTGAGATAAGATTTTGCTTCTAATGCTACAAACGTACTGTCTTGAAATATGTCATTCAGCTGTCATCACCAGTGAGTTTATATGTTGTTAAAAACATCAAAGAAGCACCCAGTGAAGTCTGTGACAGTTCTTTTGTCCAGTGCGACATCCGTTTCAGGATCTTGCAGTTGCTACACGTGGCAGTCAGATCGAGTTGTGTAAGTTATGTGGAACACCTGCTGGCGTTTGTTAAACGGATCCTATTAACAGCTAAGTCCACCGTGAACACCAATTGAAAGAAAGAAGCAAAAAAAGAAAAGAAGGAAGGAAAGAGTCGGTAAAATGAACGTGAAAACGAGTGCAAACGAAAACAAGGTATTAAAAACAAAAGAAAAGTGACAAGAAACCAAGAAAATTAAGAAATAAAACGGACCAGAAAGAAGAAAGAAATGAAGAGGAAAAGAAAGAGAGACTGCTATGTAGGCAGACATATCTATCTATCTATCTATCTGTCTGTCTGTCTGTCTGTCTGTCTGTCTGTCTGTCTGTCTGTTTGTATGTATATCTATCTATCTATCTATCTATAGATAGATAGCTAGAGAGAGAGAGAGAGAGAGAGAGAAGGCATACATGCATACATACATACATACACACACACACACATACATACATACATACAGACAGACAGACAGACTGACAGACAGACAGACAGATAGATAGAGTAAATGTCTAATAAAACTGAAAAATACGCTCATTATTAATGGACTGATATGTATAATCATTTGAAGAAAGGAAAGGGGCATTTGATGGCGTCTGTAAGACCTCTTGCTGGTTTTTACTCTAGATACAAACTCAAGGAACATATAACCTAAGTAAAAACCGATACTATAAGCACTATCAAGAACTAAAATGGACGTCTATTAAGTACAACTTCTTCATAATATATCATACACCCCTATCATTTAAAAAACATAGAGAGCAATAATCAAATGATTATTTTAAAAGTGAATTGGTGCAACTGCTGCAATTATATTCTTGTTAAAGAATCTTTTATTTCCACTTTTCAAAGTAAATAATTCAGCAGTTAATTGTATAAAGAATTTACACTGGTTTCTTATTTTGAACGGAAAAAAGAAAATCTTCAAGTTTTCAATATTATTTTACCTTTAGTAGTTTCTATGGCATCCTAGAATTGCCTCAGTCAAGGGTGATGAAAGCTGACGAAGCGTCTATGTCTACTAACGACTTTTATTGGCACCTAAAGCAATTAAGAAATGCATGGTACGTGTTACCAAGAACACAATGTCGCAGCGCGTTGTGTCCTCGAACAAGGCACTTCACTTCACATTTGTCCAGTCGCCACATCTGCAAATGAACACCAGCCAATTCCTGCTGTTGCAGCTTTCATTCCTTCATCTCAGCTGTCACCATTCTTGCGTCATTTAAGTCAAAGTAAGAGAGTCGAGACAATGCCCACGTCTGATAGCAACTAAACGGGCATCGACAATATTTAGCGAAGGCGTAGGACACATTAGAAAGCCATACTGGTTCGCTAGTGATGGTAAGTACTTTAAGTGACATGCTTCATGTTCACGTTACTCTAATGAAAGAGGTACGAGTCGTGCACTGGTACAGCTTTCACTCGGTCCATTTGTTAATTCTTGTATATACTTCTAGTTTTAGGGTAAGAGAATCGAAACGATATCCACGTCTGTTATCGACCAAACGTGCATTGATAGTATTTAATGAAAGCACGGGATATATAAGTGAACTATACTGGTTCTCTGGTGACAGTAGATACTTTATGTTACGTTATGCTTTATTTTCATATTGCCCTATGAAGTACAGCTTTTTCTCCGTCCGTCTGTTAATTCTTGTATGCAGAGCTGGGTTCAAGATGAGAGAATGGAAATGATGTCAACGTCTGTTAGTGACTACGTGATCATTTAAAATATCTAGCAAAAGCGTAGTACATATTACCAAGCTATAATTTTTCGCAAGTATCGACTGGCTCCACATATTTTTCCTTCCTACTAAAAGTCCAATTGCCTGAAACTTTTGAGGAAAGGAGGTTCGTGGATAACATCAACGCCAGTACTTGACTAATACTTTATTTTATAGTCCGTAAAAGGATAAAAGGCCAAGCCAACTGGAATGTAAAGAGCCGGAAAAAATGCTGCTAAGTATTTGGTCCGACATACTAATGAGTCTACGAGTTCACCACCTTTAAACAGGTAATAGGCACTTTCTACCGATCTAGTCTGAATTTAATTTTTTTTTTTATTTCTGATCTTGAATAATTTATAGTTTTTAAAAACTTTTTGTACCGTATTTTCTAAACAAGAGCTTCATTGTCACAAGATTGCCAGCAGCCAGCCACTGCGTTCGTGATGGAGGGCGCGAGAAGATATAAATAGTAACTGGTGGACTTTGTTCGAAGAACACCAGTTCTTTGCTGATATTTATATTTTTAGTCGTCCTTCATCGACATAAGATGTAGACATAGATATTTACTCCTATACATAATTATGCAAATATAAGTTGGGGTGGCGGTGATGGTAGAACTGTTCGACGATGAGGATTCAGATTTTTAATCAAAATAAACTACAAAACGTGTTGATCAAGCGTGTAAGTTATCTTTTACTTTATTTTTCTCTTGTCTTTTACTAGTTTTAGCCAGAGGGTGAGGCCATGCTGGGGCACTGCCTTTCAGTGTGTTGGGGTTTCTTTTCTGTGCTGTTTCTGGTAAAGTAGCGCGATGGACAGAGCTACTCTGTCCAACTCGCTTCTTTCCAGAGTTTCCTGCTGCGATGTAGGTTCATCTGGTGTTGAGTATTCCTTGGACACTAGTACCTTTAATCTACCTCTGATGGAATCAGTTTGATACGACGCATGACAAAGCTGTACTCGCTTAATAAAGCCAATGGGCTTCTTTACACTTTACCAGTTTCACTCTGAGATATTGGTTACTCGGATCTACAGAAAATGACATTTGTCTAAGATGCCTTCCACTTCGCACAACGAATCTCAACAATCAGACTCGATGTGTTTTCCCCATCAGGTAAAGAAACATCAGGACTTAATCGATGAAGCCCTTGTCAAGAGATGGCATGCGGCCTCATTTCCCATCGAAGTCGGCTGCTGCGGCTTCCCATCTGCGCTAACGCGCTATTTCCTGTAGAAGATAGGTATGGCACCCACCCAACTGAAGTTAGCCATCCAGAGAACAGGCACAGCAGTTGAAACTAGCTGAAGATGGTTATGGTTAATAAAAGACTGCAAGTGGAACCCTTCTGTAGGTGAAAACTAGCTCAGTCCTCGCACGCTCACATAGGTGAAGTGTACAAGTTAAAGGGGATGGACGCTTGTGACATTGCGATATCTGCTGATGATGCGGAAGGGTTTCCTGCATTGCAATGAATTTAGAAGAGCTTGCAAAACCTGTGAGTAGCTCCTGCAGTTTCCGAGCTAAGCATCTCTGATGTTTATTTCTCCTATTTAACATTTATATCTAAATTAGCGGTACTGTTGTACCCATATGTTTCTGTTGGTGTTTACGTGGTGTGTGTGTGTGTGTGCGTGTGTGTTTGCGCGCGCGTGTATGTGTGCGTGTGTGTTTGCGCGCGCGCGCGCGTGTGTTATGGGTGGGTGTGTTTGTGTGTGTACGTGCGTGCGTGCGTGTCATCGTACGTTTGCGTGTGTGTGCGTGCGTGCGTGCGTGCATGCGTGTGTGTGTGTGTGTGTGCGCGCGCGCGTGCGTGTGTGTGTGTGTGTGTGTTTGCGGCTCTCTGCGTTCTGAATTGAAATTCTCTAGAGGACGACTCTGCCATTTACCAGTTAATAACCAAGGTCGGTCTAATCCTCTACCCGCTCCCCAATTGCTGGAACTGCGTCAAAATTTGAAGTAATGAATGTGTGTAGGAATGTATGCAGATCAGACCGTGTTTGAATGTTTATATGAGCAAGTGTGGATGTGTGTATTTATGTATGCGTTCTTAGTATGTGCATATGTGTTTAGGTTATTTGATCATGTTTGATTATGAGTTCGTGTTTATGCGCTTACGTTCCTATATGTGGACATAAATCTGTCCATATGATTCTCTGTGTGTTTGTACGAGCTGGTGTATATACACGCGTGTTTTGTGTGGGGGTTTGTAAATACATACACATGCACACACAGACAACTCAAAATTAAATAGACAACACTATTTTGGAAAGATTTACTTCTAGAAACAAAATAATGCAATTTGACGCATTCAAATAGTTAATCCAAGATTTAGCAGACATGTTTTGTTGTAGCTTTTAATTATTTAACCTGTCTGGATATCGTACAAATGAATAATGTACGTACATATAAAACGGTACAATGAAGGATGTCTACATCTGAGATGTCTGCACATGTGCATTCACATACAACTAGACTTTTGTGAGCGCATGCGTGTATGTATAAATGAATGCTTATGAGTAAGTACATTCAAAGCAGTTAGCAAAATTATGTGTGCATGAATATATGTATGCAGTGCTTTTTCTGCATGTGTATACGTAGGAGAAGCATTTTGAAGTGTGCAATATGTACAAGACAGTGCGCTTGCATGCATCTATGTTTATAACAGTGCGCATGTGCACGCACCTGTGTGTACCTTTTATTCTTTTACTTGTTTCAGCCATTTGACTGTGGCCATGGTGGAGCAGAACCTTGAAGGATTTTTTTGCCTAGTAGTTATTCCACGGATCCGTTTTGCCGAAGCGTTAAGGTACGGCGACATAAACACACCAAACCGATATTTAAGCGATGATAGGGGGAGAAACAAAGACACAAAGACACACACACATACACATACATCCCCCCACAAACACATGCATATATACATATACATATATATATATAACACACACACACACACACACACACACACACACACACACACACACACACACACATATATATATATATATATACAACAGGATTCTTTCAGTTTCTATCTACCAAATCCACTCACAAGGCTTTGGTTGGCTTGAGGCTATAGTAGAAGAGACTTGCCCAAGGTGTCATGCAGTGGGACTGAACCCAGGATGCTGTGGTTGGGAAGCAAGCCGCTTATTACACATCTACGCCAGCGCCTATGCGTGCACGAAACATTTGGAAGTCAAAGCGTGTATATAGCTAAATTTGTCTACGTTTGTGTCTACGTGTATGCTTCTGCAGTAGTAGTAGTAGTAGTAGTAGTAGTAGTAGTAGTAGTAGTAGTAGTAGTAGTAGTAGTAGTAGTAGTAGTAGTAGTAGTAGTAGTAGTAGAATAGAGCTCTGTTGATTGATTGATTTTCTTTCCATCTCTCTAATACATCCAACAGTTTTGAATTCCGTTTCCTCAGTTATTAATGGTGTTTGTGATGTCGTGGATTAAAACAAGAAAAAAACAAAAAACATTATCATCTCATCACAACAAAGTCTTGTAAATTCATTCCTTTTCTACCATTGACAGTGTATGTATATATATATATATATATATATATATATATATATATATATATATATATATATATATATATATATATATATATATATATATATATATATATATATATATATACATATCTATATATATAAATATATATATATACACACACATATATATGTATATACAGATACAAACATACATATATATGCTTATAAATGCATGCACACATATGCACAATATTCATATATACATACATTTATATATATATATATATATATATATATATATATATATATATATATATATATATATATATATGTATATATATGTTTATATATATATTTATATATATATATATATATATATATATATATATATATATATATATATATATATATATATATATATATATATATATATATATATATATATATATATACATATATATAACTATATGTTTATATATATACATATATAAATATATGTGTGCGTGTGTGTGTATAAATATATGTGTGTATGTGTGTATTCAAGATGTCTGCTTGAAACGTCTCTCGCAATAGGAAACAAAAAAAAAATCGATATTAAGGATATAAATAGTTGAATAGCGAAAGACGAGAAGAATAAGATGTAGGAAAATAAATCAATGAATAAACCAATGAATAAATAAATAAATAAATAAATAAATACAATAATTAAATAAATAAATAAATAAATACATAAGCAACAACAATAAATGACAGCAATAAAGGCAACTACAACATATTTTCGACATCAATAGCCAACACATCTGAAATAATTAAGTATAAATAATGTAATGCTGAATATATATGTAGATATATATATGTATATATATATATATAATTTGTATATGTGTGCATATATATATATATATATATATATATGTGTGTGTGTGTGTGTGTGTGTGTGTGTGTGTGTATGTATGTGTATGGACTTTTGATAACCCAAAATACTACAATCTTATTAAGAAGAGAAAAGGTGAAGAGCTGTTTTGTTTGCCTTAGTTGTAACATGTTTTAATAATGATAAATAGGCGATGTCATAATTTATATGTGTGACAACTCTCAGGGAAATAACTGCGATAAGAAGCAATAACGTAATGGCATAGACTTCCTCTTTCGGAGATAAGACATGTTATTAATTGCACGCATTAATACTGATAGGTATTTATTAGCTCCATCTTTTGCAATTTCCCATTGGAATTGAGTGTAATAAATAAATCCTTTTGAAGCAAACACTCACAAGTCGGGAATCTTTGGTTTAGGTGCTCAGAGTCAGAATTCGAGTTGTCAGGTTCGAAACAAAGAACACGACGGATATATATATATATATATATATATATATATATGTGTGTGTGTGTGTGTGTGTGTGTGTGTGTGTGTGTGTGTGTGTGTGTGTGCGCGTGTGTGAGCGTGTATTAATATATATACACATATATTTACATGATACATTCATACATATGCATGCTTAAATAAATACATACATACATGTGTGCATGTGTGTGTATGCAATATATATGTGTATGTATATATATATATATATATATATATATATATATATATATATATATATATATATATATATATATATATATATATATATATATATATATATATGCATACATGGAATTATTGACACGGACAGAAAATTAAATTAAAATCACGAAACTTTGCATTGACGCTAAGAATGGTAACACAGAAGTCGAAGTTATTGGATTGTATTACGTTCTTGCTTATTATATTAGAGCACTACAAACACTCTGTACCACAAGAATCGAAATTTGATCGCACACGCAATTCGCTGAAGACTTAAATTATTACATAATTATAAGTTTAATTTTGTTTTCATATAACTTTATATATATATATATATATATATATATATATATATATATATATATATATGTATGTATATAAGTTAGATTGACTTCGATAAATTAACCTCAACTGTCTTTTAATTATATTTGTAATTATTAAAGAAATCTAATTATGGAAAGTTGGGAGAAAGTGTAAAAGTTAATATAGTGATTCATTCATTATACTTACAATGTTACAGGAAGTGAGTTTTAATTGTGTTGATACTCACTTTGCCTTTCATCTATCTATGTCGAGCGCTGATAAACTGGATCTCAGCTATTATAATCCCAATTACCATTAAGTGCTACGTAGGCGTAATATTTCGAGTGTAAGGTACAATGGTTTCAAGGTTTTCTCCTGGATATTTGAGTTTTCAATTCAAATTATTCTTTTATTCTTTTATTTGTTTCGGTCATTTGACTGCGGCCATACTGGGGCCGCGACTTAAAAGGTTTTAGCCGAAGAAATCTATTCCAGAACTTATTTTTGTAAGCCGGTCACTTTTGCCGAACCGCTAAGTTACGAGGCATAAACACACCAAAATTGGTTGTCAAACGATAGTGGGAGGACAAACACAGACACAATCACACACACACACACACACACACACACAACACATACACATTCGACGGACTTCTTTTACTTTATGCCTATCAAATCTACTCACAAGGCTTTGCTCTGCCCGAGGTTACAGTAGAAGACACTTGTCCAATGTGTCCCGCAATGGGACTGAACCCAGACCTATGGGTTGGAAAGCACACGTCTTATCACACAGCCACGCTTAGGTAAACTTTATATGTTATCTTTGCGACGAGGGTAAGATAAAGAGATTAGTGTAATCGTTAGTTTGAGATATTTTTCGTATGTAATGAGAGTTAAAATTCTGCTGAGCTAAGTATTACCATTTATCCGAGTTAATTATTGTGCAGGATTTAAATGGCCGCTGATGTGAGCAGACAGTGTGCTAACATGGTACTCTACAATCTAGATCACGAACCCAATACGGGTTTTCGAAAGTTGGTGACTATCATTCATTCGCAAATACAGCTTCTGCCTAATAGAGAGCTACAGTAAAATGAATCATGCAAAAGTAAATGATACACATAATATATACATACATAATACACAATATATATATACAAACATGTATGCTTATTCCTGATTAATGAAATAAGTATGTATATATATATATACATATATATATATATAAAAGGAAACAAGCTAGTGTGTATATATATATATATATATATATATATATATATATATATGCTATTGTAATTTTATTTTATTTTGAATGCAGCGTATATTTTATTTGATTTGATTTGATTTTAATGTGTTAATTCGAATATAATTAATTATATGTTATTTGAGCCCACTTTTCTATTTAAGGTTTTCTTCGATTTTTTTTTTAAATAGGATGAATCTATATTAAATTCATTTGTTTTGTTCATTACGCATCCATGACAGTTATTTGAAACAACCAATCAAACAGATCTATGTGTTTCAAATTTTATATTACTTTTGATTGCATTGTTATTCCTTGCCCATTTCTAACAAAATTGTCCGATGAACGGGAACGTGAAACTCCGAGTAGCAGTCTTTTGTTATATTTCTGCTGCTTTTAAATAAAGTGTATATATATATATATATATATATATATATATATATATATATATATATGTATGTATATGTATATGTATGTATGTATGTATGTATGTATGTATGTATGTATGTATGTATTCATGTATAACAACAAACAGATGTATTAGTTTAACGCTCTGGAAAAATGGAAAAGCCTTTTACGTTTCGAGCCTACGCTCTTTGATAGAAAGGATTAACAGGAAAAGAACTAGAAAGAGAATGAAAAAACAAAACAAAACGGTGAGAAGAACTGTGCAGAGTTCAGAGGCCCAACATGGTGAGATGACTGGTTATATATATAACTAGCCGAAATTGCAAAGATAATCTGGAACTCGACTGAGGAAAGAAAACTCCGAATGACTTGTCCTTGTTTTCTTTGTATCGTCTATCTGGATGTTTCGTTGTACCTTTTTTGTATCACCTAACTGTCTGGATGTTTTGCGTTCTTACCCCATTTTGTATTTTTTATATATACGTACACTTTGGTCTCTTTTATGTAAGTATATATCTATCTAAATCTTGTACGACTCTATTCTTTCTATTATTCTTTCCTACTTTCTATCAGCCCTTTCACGCTTACTTCTTTAATTCCACTCTTCATTCTTTCGTTCTCACATTTCCCTGCTTTTCCTTCATGCTCACTTTCTCTCCTCTTTTCACTCCACTGTGTCCCTGTCACTTTTTCTCACCCCTCCTTATTTCTTCTGTCCCTCTGCCTCTACATCTCTCTCTTCTCTCCCCACGTGACCGGTGTTCGGCCAAGCCTGACATTTCTTTCTTGGTTCGTGCAACATCTATATTCCTCGCTGTGCCTGTGAAATCTTGTATCCCCGCCGTAAGGCTTTACTGCCACACACGCCAGCTTAATCTAATTCGTCCTTAGTCGAAAGACAGCTATTGTTTTTTCCTGTTATTTGTATTTGTGTAACATTCTCCGTTTTTTACCGTCCTTGTTCTCGTATACATTCGCTGCTTTCTTCCAAGGAATCTAATGCGCTTAACTTAGATTTTCCTTGGGGCTGGCCAGATTGGAGTAATTTCGAGTATAACCAGCCGAAATTGCAAAGATAATCTGGAACTCGACTGAGGAAAGAAAACTCCTAATGACCAGTCCTTGTTTTCTTTGTATCGTGTATGTGGATGTTTTGTTGTCCCTTTATTCGTATTACCTAACTGTCTGGATGTTTTGCGTACTTGTCCTATTGTGCATTATATGTATATAGATAACCATACATATACAGATATTTCTATATATGTGTATATAAATATTTAGATAACATCGGTGTGGTGTAGAGGGGAAGCTGGTATGCCTGGGCTGGTCTTCCATAAGCAACTTTACCTGGACTTGTTCCTCGGAGGGTAACTTTCTAGGTGCAATTCCTTGGTCATTCTTGACGGAAGGGTGTCCTCAGCCTTTTTTTTATATGTATGTATGTATGTATGTATGTATGTGTCGTGAAGGTATGTGGCTAAGTGGATAGGATATACAGCACATGATTGTTAGATCATCAGTTCTCTTCTTGCTGATATGTTGTATTCTTCAGCAAGACATAGTCTGTCTCACGCTGAATCTCCCTGAGAACTACGTTCAGGTTATAAGTATCTGTGGAGTGTCCAACCACTTACGCGTTAAATTCACGAGCAGGATGTTCCGTTGAATCGGATCAACTAGGAAATTCGTAACCGGTAGAGTGCTGGTTGCCAGTTTGAGGTTTACACACACGCACGCGCGCACACACATCTCTGGATACATATATATGTACATAGTTGAGGTGTGTTCTGTTAAGAACGTATAAGAGTACAAATAGAGATTGTTCACCCTTAGAATTCTTAAATAGCCGGTAGTATTTTCATGGTACGCTACCAATTCTAGTCTTAGGTATTCCTCGTGTGTGAAAATAAAAAAATAAAAAGTGATTAAAAAGCTGCCTCACTGTACTTACTCTTCCTTTTGACTCTTTTTACTTTATATATATATATATATATATATATATATATATATATATATATATATATATATATATATATATATATATATATATACATTTACATATGGATACACAAATACACACACACACACACACAAACACATATGTATATATATATATATATATATATATTATATATAAGCATCCTACAATTCTCGCCGTTAAGAACAAAACTTCAAAATATAGATGGAGAACATTTAAAGGGCTGCTTTAGTATAATAGTTGGAACGTCAGCCATATTTGCATAAAATCTGGATTCATGTCCCAGGGGTAGCCTTTGACTTTTTTTCCATCCACGTTACTATTTATAGATTTTTATCTCTTCGGGTTCCACCGCTAAAAATATTTTACACACACACACACACACACACACACACACACACATCCTCACTTATGTGTATGCATATATGCACATTGAGTGAATGCATATATACATAGTCATATTTATATATGTGTATATATGTATACATATGCGTATGTGTATGTATACGTGCGTATGCATACGTAAATTTATATATGTACACGTACACACACTCACACATACACACACACGTATACACACGCATATTCTTTTTCTCTGTCTCTTTCCTTATCACACACACATACACACACAATTTAACTATACACATTACTTAAGTATTTACCAATTCCTGTCCTGGAAAGAACAGTTGTTTGTTGTTTTTTTCAAAAAATAATTGTTTTTGTTTTCTTGTATATTTTTGTCTTTGTTTTTCTTCATCATTCTAGAAAGCGCGGCTGCTGATGTGACAGATAATGGAAAAGGTGAATCGGCAAGTCTAAAATCATCTCTCTCTCTCTCTTTCTCTCTCTCTCTCTCTCTCTCTCTCTCTCTCTATATATATATATATATATATATATATATATATATATATATATATTTATATATATATACATATATATATATGTATGTATGTATGTATATATATATATATATATATATATATATATATATATATATATATACATACATACACACACAGATATCTATCTATCTATCTATATATCTATCTATCTATCTGTGTGCGTGTGTGAATGTATATGCGTATGAGTGTATATATGTACGCACAATATACAAGTATGTGTGTATAAATACACCCACCTACACATAAATATAATCTTATTTCTTTTAAAAGCTTAATGTTTCATAACATAAAATGAAATAATAAGATAAAGGGATACAAGAATAAAAGAAATGAAAATAAGAAGGGAGAGTAAGGAAGAGAGACAAAAAGAAAAAAAGGATGAAAGAGACAGAAACAGGGAGAAAGAGAGACAGAGCGAGAGAGAGGATGAAATCGTAAATGGAAGGGAGAGAGAAAAAGTGCATAGGATGATACGCAGAAAAACTGAAGTGAGCAGTCATGAGGAAAAAACAACTTTAAAAGAAAAAAAAAAAGGAAAGCAAACATCGAAAAAGAAAGCTTTAAAATGAAACAACATAACAGAGTCAGCAACACTATCTTGGCAAGGAAGAAAAAATGGGGAAAGGAGAGGAATGCAATTTAGGGACTTTATGATGATAATAATAATAATAATAATAATAATAATAATAATAATAATAATAATAATAATAATGATGATAATAATAATGATAATAATAATAGGAAGAAGAAGAAGAAGAAGAAGAAGAAGAAGAAGAAAGAATGCTGTTGATAATGATGATGATGATAATGATGATGATGATGAGGAGGAGGAGGAGGTGGATGACGATGACAATGACGATGATGATGATGATGACGATGCCAATGACGATGATGATGATGATGATGATAATGCAATAGACAGCTAAACGAAAAAATAGGAAGGAACATTTTTTTTGTACTTCCTGTTTTTTTCCTCTAATGGAATAAGTAAATAATTTTATTGAGTTTATTGTCACGATGTGTGAATTCCGGAAACAAACAGGCAAGCGAAAAAAATACAACAAAAAAACAAAACAAAGCGAATAATGTTGCGGATCGACATCGGCATGAATGCTAGATATAGCAGCGAGAGTATTTGGCAAAGAGATAGCCATGTTAGATAACAGAGTCCTTCATAACTTAGCGTCTCACAAAATAACTAAAAGGTCACACTTGGAAAGTGTTTGATCAGATGGTTGTGGATTAGATCAACGTTAGTATTCGAGTTCAAATGCAACCGAAGTTAACTTTGAATCTCATCCCTTGGAGTCGGTGTAATCGACCTGTACCCTCCTCATAAAAATGCTAACTTTGTGCCAGAATTAAAAGCAATACCATGTAGTACCTCTACGAAAATATTGTATAGACTCTGAGCAGCTGGTCTATTTCCTAGAAAAAGCATGCGAATCCTGTGCAACTTAAACGCTCCTAGTTTAATAGAATAGATATTTTGCATAATGTAGGCCTTACTTTGCATGTGTTTTCAACATAAATGTGTGAGCATCACGGACAGAACACGTTTGATTGCACATCTAGATGTAAAGTAAAGGTATCACTACTCCAGTGTATGATACGATATTTCAATCATAACCGTCAATAACTGTGGAGAGGCAACAGCTATATATATATATATATATATATATATATATATATATATATATATATATATATATATATATATATATATATATATATATATATATATATATATATATATATATGTATGTATGTATGTATGTATATGTATGTATATAAAAGAAGCACTCCCTCGATTACGACGACTAGGGTCCCGACTGATACGGTCAATAGAACAACCTGCTCGTGAAATTAACGTGCGAGTAGTTGAGCATTCCACACACACGTGTACCCTTAAAGCAGTTCTCAGGGAGAAGCCACGCGCCTTCATATGTATTTATCGGATAGCAAGCACCAACTACGACCAATTTGTAGTAGTAGAAATACTTATGATACAGTTAGCACGCTAACAACGCCGGTAAATGGAATCGCGACTGCCTTATATACAAATAAATACGATAAATGCCCATGCAGAGAAAACTCAAAACTGCCGATCTTGTAGTGACTTTGTATGATAAGGTTTCAGCAAGATATGGATGGCCCCTTAGCTAGAGGAAAGTGCTTCTCCTATAATATGTGCCAGATCTTCTACCACTACTATATTTACTCCTGTCGATCGTTCAGATGGCGGCTAAGAGATGATAAGAACAGAAATTAGGTGGCGAGCTGGCAGAAACGTTAGCACGCCGGACGAAATGATTAGCGGTATTTCGTCTGTCTTCACGTTTTGAGTTTCAAATTCTACCGAGGTCAACTTAGCCTTTCATCCTTTCGGGGTCGATTAAATACGTACTGGCTACACACTGGGATCGATGTAATCGAATTAATCCCTTTGTCTGTCCTTGTTTGTCCCCTCTATGTTTAGCTCCTTGTGGGCAATAAAGAAATAAGAACAGAAATCAGGGTTCCGTTATTCCATGTACGTTCGATGTTGATTTGAGTCTCTTTCTTTATCGTAGATGAAATATCTAGAATTTCTACTCAGCATCACAAATTTAATGTCTTACCTTCTAGACCTTTTATGGAAGACTATATAAGATAGCATTGTTCTACTTTTGCAAAATCTAGATTACCGAGAAACAAGGAATTTTTATCAGATGAGGAACAATGAAACATGATTTAAGAGAAGAGATGATATTAAAACTGAAATCTAAAAGGTATTGCTTGTATCATATTTAAAATGCTTCGTTCCTACGTGGGAGACAAGTTACATAATTTAAGAGGAAAAGTTACATTGATGAAAGTGGTGTTGATGAAGCGAAAATAATTGACTTGAACTGAAAAGCGAAAAGGGGTGACATTTCATTAAGCTTGTAGCGTCTATTTCTTAATATAAAATTTATATTATACTTGTTATTCATATTTATTTCGGTGAGAAATGGAAAAGTAAAATAAATAAATTATTTCAAATTCCGTGATGTAAACAACATACAATTCTCTCGGTGTAAAAATAGTGTCTAAAAAAGATAAAGTTCAACGGATTGTTTTAGGTAACAGAAAAGCTGCCATGTTTACAGATGTGAGTTCGCGTCCAACATGCAGACTTTCACTTATTTTTTTTTTCTTCAAAGGAATTTTTAGACTAATATCTACACGTCATTACATTTAGCTTTATCCACTTCAAGTTCAACAGTTAAAAATTAAATAGAAACAAGTACTATGGTAAACATTCAAGATAAAACTCTAATAAATGTGGTTGTGTGTATCTTTTGATTCTATTATTCTTGCGTTTCAATCATGCTAGTGCGGCCAGGATGGAGCACCACTTCGAAGTGTTTTCAGTCAATCGTTAATTTATAATAGTCTACTGAAATCCGACATTTTTACGCAGGTTTCTAAGTTAGTGAACCGACTACGGTTGTCAATTAGTGACTCGCGTGCGCATACACATACACGCGCACACAAACATACACACACGCACAAACACACACAGGCACAAACACATACACATTCTCAAACACACACACACACACACACACTCACACACACACACAATATGCATATGTAGTTGTAATAGTGTACAGGATGAGCATGTTAGGGAGCAAGAGAGAGCAAAGGCACATTTTCCACTTACCAAGGTAAATCAACCTTTGGTTAGGTGGAACCGCCGTCATCAGACGCGGAACCGTAACGCCCTCTCATTGGTGAGTCAGCAAAGGTAGCCATTCATTGCTTATCATCTCCGTCAGGCTTTAAGCTTGACTCTTCTCTCTTGCTATATATATATAGAAAAAATATTATTTCCAAGTCTCTCCAAAGAGAGCATTCCTGATTATTAATATTTATCGCCAAGCTAACATGGCAGTCCAGAGAAATAGGGCGAATGCTACCGTTGGTTAGCTCCGAGAGGCCATCGCCTCTAGCTAGCTATGTGACGTACAAATCAGTGTCCATTACAACCTTCGAACAGGGGAGGTCATCAGCTTCCCCATGCTAGTTCAACTTCCACAGACCGGTTTCGGAGTATTTGCCCTTGATCAATGTGGAGTAGCTGAATCCAGCAGGAGTCGCTGTTGGTTGTCTGTTCGAAGGTTTATTTATATATATTCAGTGGAACACACACACAATATATATATATGTATAACCATAGACACACACATGCATACATAGATACATATACACATATATACATATATACATATATATATATATATATATATATATATATATATATATATATATATATATATATATATATATATATATATATATATATATGTATATATATATATATATATGTATATATATATATATATATATATATATATATATATATATATATATATATATATATATGTATATATATATATATATATATATATATATATATATATATATATATATATATATACATATATATACATGCATATACATACATATTCCCTGACGTACATATGAATACCCATATACTTGCATATGCATTCAGATAAATATATATAAAAATAATACTTCTTAAAAATAAATGTAAAAAAAAATTAGAATGAAAATAAAAAAGATGAATTTATAATTATAATTATAGATTTTACAAATTTAAACCCTGATAACTATTTAAAATAATTATAGCTAGTATAGAATCATAATAAAAAATAATGGAATTTAAATAAATGTTATTTTAAGGTAATTTACTCACAATATACTCTTAAATAAATATTTCTTTAGTATCATATTACTTACTAAAATATTGATAAAGGATTCCACTCGATTTAACAAACAATAAGAATAAGAATAGAATCCATTCATATACATACACACATATAATATATTTATATATATATATATATACTCTTTTACTTGTTTCAGTCATTTGACTGTGGCCATGCTGGAGCACCGCCTTTAGTCGAGCTAATCGACCCCAGGACTTATTCTTTGTAAGCCTAGTACTTATTCTATCCGTCTCTTTTGCCGAACCGCTAACTTACGGGGACGTAAACACACCAGCATCGGTTGTCAAGTGATGTTGGGAGGACAAACACGGACACGCAAACATATACACACACATACATACATACATATATATATATATATATATTTATATATATGCGACGGGCTTCTTTCAGTTTCCGTCTACCAAATCCACTTACAAGGCTTTGGTCGGCTCGAGGCTATAGTAGAAAACACTTGCCCAAGAGGCCACGCAGTGGGACTGAACCCGGAGCCATCTGGTTGGTAAGCAAGCTACTTACCACACAGCCAATCCTACAGACATACAGATATATAGGTACACACACAAACGCACACACACACACACACACACACACACACATAATATATGTGTGTATGTATATTTATATATATAATATACACACACAGACACATATATATATCATAGATAGATATGTATACGGTCAAACATTCGTTTAAGTATGCAAATATGAGTGTGTACGTCCGGCTGCATGTGCGCATGAAATTATACATGTGAATGATACATACATACATATATACATACATACATACATACATACATACATATATATATATATATATATATATATATATATATATATATATATATATATATAATATTAGGGATAAAATCCAAAATTACAGGTAAGAACCTTGGTTTTTTCCCTAATACTATCTATCTATCTATATATATATATATATATATATATATCCTTGATAGAAAATTTTAAAAAAAGTACTTCATCTGGCAAGAGATAAATATTATTATTTAAAGGTCACAATACATGTATTAAAGCGCTACTAATAGTTTCATACGTTGAGAGACCTGAAATATATTCTTCGGGTGAAGACCACATATCATAACGAACTTTAAAAATTGAATAAATAGAAGAACACCGATGAAGCTGAGAAGGCAGCATATAGAAAACGCAGACGGTGAACAACGGAAAACGAAAAACGAAACTAAAGAGTCAAAAGTTGAAAAGTGCTATCCTCCTTAGGCCTTAAATGATAAGGCTGGAAAGATATCAAGTTAGTCGAGAATAGGCAGAATTTTCCAATTCTTCAGAATATATTTATACATATGCATGTAACCACTGAACATTTCTGACCTGGATTTCAATAGAGAGTTAGGGATCTTAGATTTGAACAGGATCTGCTCTCTTTCAGCCAAAGTCTGCATTTATTCGATCCACTAATAACATGCCAATAGTGGCTTCAAAGATTAATTAATATATAAACCTCCTATTAATCAAAATATTAATAATATTAATAATATGATTTAAAGACACGGAAATAGCCGCCTATTGTTAACGATTTAGCCCCCTTTCAGTCTGACCTCCTTAATTTAGTTACTAATATTAGGTTTCGAAAATCTGATATCTCCTTTCAGTCTAAAATGAAATCTGAGATTAAATACTTCAGAAATTCTAAAGAGAAATTCGTTTTTTCGGATAAGACTAATAAACTATATGAAGTTACTAATGACTTGTATGATAAGTTGCTAAAATACACCATTTTCTTTAAATATAAGAAAGCTAATGTAGAGAGATACTATGATATCAATGATGATGCTAAATTCCTCGCTAAACATAACAATATCGATGATAGATTAGAATGCTTAGCTAAGAGAGGGGCGTTTATTACTTTAAAAGACCATAAGCCCAATTTTCATTATAATCCTTACTGTAGATTGTTAAACCCAGTGAGATCTGAAATTGAGTTTGTAGCTAAAAAAAATACTTAGAAATATTAATAATAGGATTAGGGAAATTACTAGGCTTCAACAGTGGATTAACAGTTTTACTGTAATAGATTGGTTTATGAAGGCGGCGAGCTGGCAGAATCGTTAGCATGCCGGGCAAAATGCTTGTCGGTATTTCGTCTGCCGTTACGTTCTGAGTTCAAATTCCGCCGAGGTCGACTTTGCCTTTCATCCTTTCGGGGTCGATAAATTAAGTATCAGTTACGCACTGGGGTCGATGTAATCGACTTAATCTCTTTGTCTGTCCTTGTTTGTCCCCTCTATGTTTAGCCCCTTGTGGGCAATAAAGAAATAAGATTGGTTTAAGAATATCGAGAATAAGAATAAGGCTAAATTTACCTAGATTGATATCGTAGACTTTTATCACTCTATCTCTAGATCGCTGCATGATAAAGCTATTCAATTTTATCAGGCATGCGAAAAAAAAAGTGAACTTTTGTCCACTAACGGATTACCATGGGTAAAAAAACTCACATAGTGATGATCTCACTGGGTTTAACAATGTTCAGGCAGTCTCGTCGGCGTAGCTAGCAAGAGTGGCTATCCGGGCAGCTGAGGATATATTTGAGATGGTCACTATGAAAAGCAATGGTTCCAAGAGACTGCCCTATGGAACACCACTTATGATTTGTGCTTCTTTTGAGGTGGCTCCATTGACCACCATTGCCTGACTTTTATATTTCAGAAAGTCATGTAACCACTCTCCAAGTTTTCCAGCTATGCCGTGATCGCGAAGTTTGTAGCTCATCATACCACGATCAACTTTATCAAAAGCTTTTGCAAAGTCAATGTAAGTTACGTCCACATTTGAGTTGTCAAGTAACTGCTTTAACACCCAGTCATAGTACTGTAGGAGCTGTGTTATGCAGCATGGTCGAAAACCTGGTCGAAAACCTGGTCGAAAACCATGCTGGGTATCACTCAGCAAGTTGTTTTCTTTATGGAACGTGATTAGTTTCCTCCGAGTATTCGTTCCCATGACTTTGCTGATGTGTGAAGTCAGAGTGATAGGCCTATAATTTTTGGCATCTCTCCTGTTTCCTCCTTTATGAATTGAGCATATGATTCCTTCCTTCAGTTAGCTTGGCAGCTTGTCATTTGCAAGAAAACTCTGGAAGAGAATCTGTAGTGGTTTTGCCAGGGCACGTTTGCAGGGCCAGGGTCAGCAGCTGAGTTTGTATCTACCTCATCTATGGCTAGTATTATATCTTCTTCCCCAATGTTGATGTAATCTATCGGAACTGCTTCCCTGGTTATTGGTGAAGCGGCAGATAAATCCACTGGTTCGTTCACTTGTCTGTGTTCCAACGGTGTAGTCATTTTTGAACCGGTCATTCAGTACTTCACTGATCTTGGT